>NC_048596.1:281973719-282273719 GCF_003668045.3 Cricetulus griseus | reverse complement strand
AGGTAAGAGCCTTGCTGGATCATTTTAGCATGTCTCTTTTCAAGGTTAAAGCTAAAAATAAAATAGCCACATCTACAACAACAATTAGAAAAACTCCACATCTCTCAGTATGTTAACATATTTTCAGATGACATACCTGCATGAGGAGATACATTCCGTGTCCCGCGCACTGTATGTTCTCGCCGGCAAGAAATCACACGCAGGACACTCGGATCCTTCTGCAGACAAGCTTTAATGCATCTTGAGAGTTGGGGAGAGCATAAGCTTACCAGAGCGGAGACTCTGAACCAAGAAACCCATCCCTAATAAAGGCTGGCAAGCAGCCGCCTGGGACGTGTTACCCTATGAATGGCTTCAGCTCCTCAGGCCAAATGAGCCACGGGATAGGCAGAGATCAAAGGAATGGAGATTACCCAGCGCCTGTGAAGTAATTTACATCTTGGTGTCTTCAGGCACCATTATTGTAATGGAGAATGCAGGAAACGGCCCCCTACAATTCCGTGTGGCTGTAGTGATGGCTCTGCTGTTAAGAATGCATACTGGTCTTAGAGAGAATCCAAGTTCAGTTCCCAGCACCCATGTCTGGCAGCTCACAACCACCTTTAATTCCAGCTCCAGGTGCACTTATATTCCAGATGCAGATATATTCCACTGCTCCAAATGGTGAATGTAATCACACACACATACAAATAAACCCTGTGTTAAAAAATGTTGGACTGTAGAGATGCAGCAGTTAAGAGCACTGGCTACTCGTCCAGAGGACCTGAATTCAATTCCCAGAATTCATATGGCAACTCACAACCATCTGTAACTCCAATACCAGACTGACACCCTCTTCTGGCTTCTAGGGGCATCTCTACTTTGTGGAGAAGAGTTAGTCTTACTACTTTAAACATTAAATGTGCAATAACCTGCTAAGCTAGTTTTAGTTTATAATCATGCCAGTTAATGTATTAAAAGAACATAATTCCTACCGAATGAAAAAATCACTTATAGGAACTTAATTTAGCACAGAATAATTTTCCCCTGTGAACAACAAATTGCTTTGTGGGAAAGGATAATTAATTGTAAGAGAAGGAGCATTGTATAAGAAGTTGCTCTAGTTACTCTCATGATTGCCTATGGAATTTGAATTTTTGAAATAGTCCCAAGACTGCATCCACTAGGGGACCCCAGGCACTGGTCACAGGAAAGTATGCTGGGAAGGCTCTGGCCATGGGCTAACCAATCAATCAGCCTGCTTGCCAGGCAAGGTGCAGCCCCCAACTCAGCAGTCAGTACAACTCATAGGAGGTGTCTGACAGGCATACTTGTGAGTAATGAAAGCTATCAGCTAGCAGTGATAAGTGTGTGATTCTTCTCCACTTGCAAGTTATTATTTAGATATCATTTTTTGTCAGTCTGTCTTTTTATTGGGGAATTGATAACATTCATGTAAGATTATTGACAAATGTTTATGAATTCCTGATAAATAAACAAAATTTTATGTGGTGTCCCATTTTTGATTAACTGCCTTAGGATTATTTATATTTTTTAAAATTTTTAATTTTTAGATCTTACCAATGACTCACAAGACATGCTATGTTTACATCCAGTTCTCCCTTTGTTCTTTTTTTCCTGGTTGTTTTGGCTGTTCCTTGTGACTCTTCTAAATTTTAGAGCAGATTTTCTCAAATTTGCAAAAAAGAAAACAAAAAGTCATTGAGATGAGATTAGGCAGATCTGAATAGTGCTGACATCTTAACAGCATTGTCTTTTAAAAGCCAATTGAAACAATATGCCTTTAAAAATTACTCAATAATTTTCAAGTATGTTGCCATAATATAGAAAACTTTCCTGTCCTTTCTTTCCTTCTCTCTTGCTGGTCCTTTCTTTAAAAATTTCCACATTGTAGTAATTGAACTTTAATAAATTTTACTTTATGTATAAAATAAATTTTTCTAACCAGATATTGTAGTGTTTTGATATTATGGATGGAAAAATAAGGTTTGTTGAAAATTCAGCTGTCATATGCATCAAAACTCATTATCTAAAATTATTATTATTATTATTATTATTATTATTATTATTATTATAAATATTGATGGCAGACTCGGCACTCACTAGTCAGGCTGAATTTTCTATATATGCTACAAATCCACATAAATCCATAAAGTGGAAAATTACCAATATGGAGCCAAGTAGAAATATAAGGGTATTTAATAGGGAAAAGCCTTACTTACAGAGCGACCTAGCCAGCTGGTGTGGCAGCAGTCTGTACAGCAAGCCGAAAAGGTGAAACCAAAAGCAAAACCCAGCCACCTGAAACTCTCACTCTATGCCATCCTGACCATGCCCTCGCAGGTGTGGTCAGGCACACTCCTAATTGTTAAGTATCCAAAATTAACAATCATAAAGGTGAAATATAAGAAGATACAACAATCTGCTTATGTCACATCCTAACTATCTATTTTAACTAAACCTTAAAGTCATCTGAAAGAGGTGTCCAAGCCTGAACACCTCCTTCTCTGTCAATTCTAGAGTATATATATTATCCTTCTGTGGTCTTTGATAGAGTTGAAGACAGATAGTTATGGTTATAGTTTTCTTCAGTTATTATAAAAGATAAGTTATCCTTCTTTTTATTTAGACAGAAAAGAGATGATGGGGAATGTACTTCTTTGTATGTTTATCTTATTGATTATTGAATAAAATACTGTTTGGCCAATGAGACAGCAAGTTAGACAGGGCTAGGAGTCAAAGAGGATTCTGGAAATGTAGTAGAGAAGTGGTGATCCAGGCAGGAAGTGACATAGCAAGGAGACTCATATTTAAGCAAAGGAAACAGGAAGTGTCCCCTTTTTTCCCCGTCCTCCTCCAACGGTACCATGTGAGCCACTAGCAAGAGGGTGTCAGCGAAAGGCATCCTCTATAAGATAAGCCTTATAAAATATATAGATTTATGATAATTAAGACTGAGCTAACAGATAAGAATCCTAGTCATTGGCCAAGCAGCATTGTATCTAATACAAGTCTCTCTGTGCATTAATTGGGGCCCTATCTCAGGCAGGCGGCTGGCGTAAAGCGCACACGTGGCGGTAGGGCTCAGGCGGTTTTGGCCGAAAGATTTATCGTAACAAATCCACTGTTGTATTTGTTTCATAATGATTAGCCAAGGGGTATAGCAATTGTGTTTGTTTTCTTATAGGTGTTTACCTAGCTACTGTGAGCATGGGGGTGGATGTTCCCAGTCATGGGACACCTTCTCCTGTGACTGTGAGGGCACAGGCTACACTGGAGCAACCTGCCATTCCCGTAAGCTTCACAATTCAGTCCCCAAGTCTTTGTGATTTCATTGTTCTTTCATTATCTATTTTGATAATTTTGTTCCATTGTTCATTAGTTATGTTTATCTGCACATCTTTAAGCATACAGACATATCAGAATAAGCATTGCAGTACCCAACTAATGTCTGGTTTATTTTAAGCACTTATTTATTGTTTATTTATATATTTGCTTTTTGATGCTGCAGATTAAACCTAAGCCTTGTGCATGATTGACAAATGCTGTGCCACTGAGCTACAGACTCAGCACCTAACCTCACCTAATACTAAGGCAGCAAGAGAATGCACATACAATACTCAGTAAAGTAAAAGTGAACTTTGTCAAACATAACAAAATAAGTCCAGTAAAATAAGACACAGGACAGGGAGGTGGCTTGGGTAGGAAAGTGCTTGATATGCAAGCATGAAGAAGTGAGATTCCCAACTCCATGACAGTTTTCCTGAAATGTCAGTACTAGGGAGACACAGACAAAAGGATCCCTGGGGCTGCTTGCCAGTCAGCCTAACCAAATTGGAGATTTCAAGGTTGAATGGGAAACCTCATCTCATAAAATAAATTGTAAACTGGATGTAGTGACACACGCCTTTAATCCCAGCACTCAGGAGGCAGAGGCAGATGGATCTCTGTGAGTTCAAGGCCAGCCTGGTCTACAAAGATACACAGAGAAACCCTGTCTTGAAAAATCAAAAATAAAGACAAAACAGCCAGTCACTCTTGAAAGAAGAATGCCAATTTTATTTAGAGGGGAGTTAACTTATATAATCTGCATATTTGTAAACAGGCCTATCAGCAGGAGGGAAAATGAGGAAATAGCACTAGCCACAAGGCAGCCAGTAGCTCCCCAAAGGTACTGAGGGTCAACCCTAGATAAGAGAAGAAAAGCAGACTCCCAGGGGGTCCCCCACAGTTGTGGTACCTTTTTACTTATAGGAGTAGTGCTGGACAGGTGATATTACTTTACGTACATGAACACCAAGGTTCAGAGTAATCCTGCCTCTGCATTTGAATTCAAGAGTTAGGGTTAGAGTATTGGGTTAGGGCTAGAGTCGCTCTGCCTCTGTGTTGTATTTGAGGGCAAAGCCCAAAGATGCTTATGAAATGGATCCTTCCTAGGCAAGGCACAGCCTATAAAGACACTGTACACACAGAATGGAGTGGCTAGAGAAGGTATAGTCTGATCTCAACAGTCTGTTTTAATCAACTTCTCTTGTGCTTTTGATGGACATAGTAATGTGAAATTTCTAGAAGATGGCATTTGATAGTGTCTCTCCTTATTAAAAATCATCTACCTTGGGCTTTCCAGATGACTCAGTGGGTAAAGGTGTTTTCTGGAACCCACATGGAAGAAGGAGGGAACCAACATACAAGTCATCTTCTGACCTTTACACACACAGTGTGGAACATACTCTTCAACACACAAAATAAATAAAAAATAAGTTTAAGAAAAAAAATATTAAAGTAGTCTGTCTTTACTGAAGAATCACGCTGCTTAGTTTAAAGTCCAGATTATTTTATTAACCGCCAGATTGTCTATAATTAGAACATGGAAGAAGCTAAAACCTCATTTTCTACTTATTTTAATATTTTCTTTTACTTTTAAGATATTTTTCTTGTGCTGGAAAGATGGCTCAGTGACTAAGAGCACTAGCTGCTCTTCTAGAGGACCTGTGTTTAATTCAAAGCACACATGTGGCTTCTCACAGCCATCCACAATTCCAGTTCCAGGGAATTAAATTCCCTCTTCTGACCTCTTGAAGCACCAAATATATATGTGGTGCATAGATATATGTACAGGGAAAACACCCATAAACATAAAATGAAATAAATTTTTTTTCTTTCTGTTACCAATAAAAAAATCCCTCATCTCAAAGGGAATAGGAGATAGCTTATTCTTGAACTAGATACAAGTGGCCATGGCCCAGGAATCAGAGTCAGTTTGTCTCCAAATAACATGTTCCAATAAGGAAACAGTTTTGTGAATGTTTTTATAGTTGTAGAACAAAAGAAATCATAAATCAAGGAATTTTTCAAACATATTTTTGGAAACATCAGATAGGTGGATTTAGCAAAGTGGCTGTCTCCGCTAAAGGTTTCAAATGTCACCTGATAACATTGTTAGCTTTGAAGAAAATGGAAGTTAGTGGCATTCCAATTTTACCTAATACTCACCAGGTAAGGAAAAACAGCTATTAGAGACTAAAGATTACCCACGATGATTTGGACACTGGCACTTTATCTGCAGCATTCCAACTTTCTACAGTTAATCAGTTAGCCTTATAGAATCTTTAACATAGGTAAAGCTTTGTTCTGGGAATTACAGATAACCCCATACATTTTCATGATGTTTCTAAGAATTTGTCCTTAGGAACAATTCACTCATCTGAAGTCTTTATGGAAGTGGTTCAAGACATTGTCTCAGTCAGTATTCTTTTGCTGTAAAGAGACACCATGACCATGGCAACTCTTATAAGAGGAAGCATTTAGTTGGGGTTTGGTTACAGTTTCAAAGTTTTAGTCCTTTATCAGCATGGTAGTGACACATAGACATGGTGCTGAGAGTTCTACATCTGGATCATCACACAGAAGGAAATGAAAAAGCCACTGTCTTGAATCCTTGAAAGCTCAAAGCCCACACCAGTGACACACTTCCTCCAAAAGACTGCATCTACTCCAATGAGGCCACACATCCTAGTCTCTCCCAAGTAGAGCTACTCCCTGATGGCTAAGCAATTAAACATCTGAGCTTATGGGAACCATTCTTATTCAAACCGCCACAGACATCAAATCCTCAGTTCTACCTGCTACTCACTCACACTAAGTGCCTACCAAAATCTTTTCACAGCTCCATGAGATTTACCTTACTTTTTTTTAAAGAACTATAGTGGGGAGTCAGAGTATGGATTGCTATATCTCCACTTAGAGACACAACTGAAATTAGAAAAGAACTGTGGGCTCCCAGCAATGGAGTTCTACATGAGCCTTTCAAGGGAGAAGACAATCTACCCCAACCCCCCTGCATCTTGACTTGTCAAATATGCATTTTGGGGTTAGAATGACTTCTATTTCTATAGACACTTCACTTTTTTTGTATGACCTGCCATGGGGATTAGCTCTTCTACTTCCATAAGACTTCTATTCTCTAAGCATAATCTTGAACATCAAGCCCTGATATTTTCCTTAACTCCTTTGTATCTTCTTCCATACCCAGCATCTTCCCTTATACACTGCAGTTCATGAACTAGTCTTGCTATGCATGGCATAAAAATATAACTCTAAAAATATCAAAAGGTCGAAAAGGGAAATATTTAATTTTTAACATGATCTAATCATATTCTTGATAATTACCTGTTTTAGTGATTAAGGTTTTCAAATATATATACCAAGTGAAGTAGGATTTCAGCAAACACTTAGTAGTCTGAGACGTATTCATAAGTGGTCATTTTTGTTTTGGATAGCCATACAGCTAATCCATGTATACTTTGTCATTTAAAAAGTCAAGGGACTCAGAGAAACAAAAATTTTAATCATTCTCCTTGACACTTGTTCTCTAGCTATGCCTACAACCCAAAACTAACTATGAGTATAAATCTTGTTGGACACATATAGGTACTTACACAACAAAATGCACACAAATGGAAAAGTAGTGACAAAATGGCAATCCATCTGATTTATGTTCCAATCAATAAATTTTATTGAAAGAACACTGCTGATTTGAGCAGTTTGCACTGGGGCCATTCTTGGATGACAATTGATATTGTTTACCTTAAAATTGTTCAGAGTTAAAATTTATTTTTTGCAAACTACAAACAAAAAGCAGTTTTATTGGCTGAGGGGATGGCTCATTTAGTTTAGTATTTGCCCTGTAAGCAGGAAGAATTGAGTTCAGTTTTCAGAACCAATGTAAAACGCTGGGCATGGTATCCTGTGCTTGTAATTTCAGTACTAAATAGGAGCCCTGGAACTCACTGACCAACCAATCAGGCCTATTTGGTGATTCCCAGGCCAACTAGAAACCCTGTCTCAAGAAAAGTAGACTGTGGGTACCTGTTATTCTTTTATGCTGCAGCTTCAGGTGTAAAGAAAGGAAACTATGGATAAACAACCCACGTGGAGTTTATTTACAGGAAAAGGGGGGAGGATGAGGTTGGATTGTCAGCTAACCCAAGAGGAGACAGAGAGTGGTCAGCAAATTCCCATAGGAGGGAATGGAGATGATGAAGTAAAGGTATAAGCAAGTGATCAGGGAAAGGTGAGAGTTTAGGTGAGAGGCCAGGTGTTTGAGCCTGCTGCCCATACATGAGTTCAAAGGGTGAAATGAAAAGCGGTTGTTTAGGGAGAGCCCTAAGCCTGAAAAGGACCAGAGGCAGAAGCTTTACCCAGTCAAGGTGAAGTTCCCATGACATTTTAACAAGAACCCTCTTTAAAGAATGGTTAGTTCGCTCTACCTTCCCTGAGGACTGGGGGTGATATGGAATATGAAAATGCCAAGGAATATTGAGCGCTTTAGGCAGGGTTTGAGAGATCTGAGAGGTAAACTCAGGACCATTGTCTGACTGAAGAAAGGCTGGAATCCCAAACCGGGGAATAATTTCCCTGAGAAGGATGTCAGAGACTGCTGAGCTTTCTTGTTAGTAGTAGGAAACACCTCTACTCACCCTGAGAAAGTATCCACTAGTGCCAGGAGGTATTTAACTCGCCTGACTGTGGGCATGTGGGTAAAGTCAAGTTGCCAGTCAGTCCCTGGGAGAGAGCCCCTAGCCTGGTGGGTGGGAAAAGGGGAGCTACGATACCTGGAGTTAGAGTCTGACATCTGACAGATTTTACAAGAGGCAGTGATAGTTTTTAAGAAATTAAAGTCCTCAGAAGTAGGTTGGAGGTGAGCCTTGACAAACAGAGAAAGAGCCTTATTGTTAGGGTGGAAGAGCTGGTGTAAGTAGGATAGAATTTGTTAAATGTCAGGAGGTGGCTGTGAGGATGTGGGCTGCAGTGTATGAACTTTCTGTGGTGGGTGAGGTAGATCTGGGCCTCAGAGGGCTGCAGCCCTAGCTGCTTCATCAGCCCGGTTGTTGCCCCTAGAGATAACAGAGCTGTCAGTCTGATGTGACCGGCAATGAATAATCCCTATAGCTTTAGGGAGGTGAGAGGCCTTTAGCATGGCCATAATATAACCTGAGTTAGCTATGGATTCTCCTCTTGTAGTAAGTAGCCCACGTTCCTTCCAAATAGCTGCATGGAACAGGAGGATATGAAAAGCATATTTAGAGTCTGTGTAAACATTTAGAGAATGTCCCTGTGCCAATTGGAAGGCACAGGTGAGGGCTATTAATTCAGCCTGTTGGTTAGTAGTGTGGGCAGGAAGTGCCCGTGCTTCCACCCCCCCTGGTATCTGACACTATGCCATAGCCTGCTTTACGGGTCCCCTCATATAAAAAGGAGCTGCCATCTGTGTGCCAGGTATAGGTGGCCTGAGGTAGTGTGTCCTCCTGTATGTGTGAAGGGGCTGGGGCAATAGTTCCTCCAAGGTTTCAATGCAGGAATGAGCTGGAGAACAGTTAGTATTAGGTTGAGATAGAAGATTTGAGATATTAAGGGGTGGGCAAGATTGGAAAGTAAGTGTGGCATCTTCTACTAATGCCACCTAGAGGGAAAGAACTCGGGAAAGAGGTAGAGATTGTAAGCCTCTGTAGGTTAGGAGATGAGACAGGTTGTGGTGGGAGAAGACAGTGATGGGTGACCCAAAGGTTAATTTCTTTGACTCACAGATAAGGAGCTCAGCAGCTTCTAAAGCACATATGCAGGATGCCCATCCTTGAGTAGTCAGGTCTAGCTTCTCCGACAGATTCTACAGGTGCAAAGGAAGGTCCCAGCTGGTGACCTAGAACTCCAAGGGCAAATTCGTCTTTTTCTGTTACATAGAGGGAAAAACGACGAGTTAAGTCTGGTAGATGAAAGGCTGGGGCCTCAAGAAGGGCCTGTTTAAGTCTCTGAAAGGGCTTAGTAACAGGGTTAAGGAGAAGTTCATGTGGAGATCCGAGAGCTGCCTCATACAGGGGGAGGGCAAGAGGGGATCCAGGAGCGTAAGAAGCCAGCTAGTCCTAGAAATGATAAAATCTCCTCTTTAGTAGAAGGAACTGCAAGAGACTCGATTAGGTTTTTTCTGTCTACAGTAATAGCTTTGTGGGTTGGGGTAATGGTTAGTCCCAAGTAGGTGACCTGAGGAGTAGACAATTGAACCTTAGAAGGTGAGTCTGTAACCCCTGCCAGATAGGAAATTTAGGAGAGTGGAGGTGTCAGTCCGACTAACTTCCAAGGAGGGGCTACAAAGTAAAATATCATCTACATACTCTATGAACTTGGATTTGGGGAAAGAGAGAAAGAGCAGGTCAGAAGCCAGGGCCTAACCAAAAAGGTGTGGACTGTCCCGGAAGCCCTGAGGTAAGACAGTCCAGGTGAGCTGAGTGGCAGCATAAGTATCAGGGTACCCCCCATGAGCTGACGAGCATTCAGAGAGGGGCTTTTACCGGTTTTTAACTTTTTCACCCATGGGAAATAAGCAATGAAGGAGATAAGCCCATCCACTCCACTGGGATGTCTTCTAGAAAACTTAAAACCCTTACACCTCATGCCATTTGTTAAGGCATCCAGACTCACTTATCTCAGTACGAAAAAAATGGCCCAGGTACTCCTTAGAGAACCAGTCTCACTGGCCCCCAAATGGGACTCTAGACCCCGAAGTTTTGCGGGATTTATCTAACTTCTGTCAGCAAACCAGAAGATGGAAGGAGTTACCCTATGTACAGGCCTTTTTCTATCTATCTGCTAAACACTCTCTCTGTCTCCTCGGGTTGGCTGACATTCCAACCCCATCCTCCCCCCTCTTCCTGTAAATAAACTCTATGTGGGTTGTTCATCTGTAGTTTCCTTTCTTTACACCCACAGCTGCAGCGTAAAAGAATAACAGTACCTAAGGTAAGTACATCTGAAGTTGCTCTCTGTCTTGTATGTACATGCACATAGATGTGCATGTACACATGCGTAGGCACACATGCACACACAATTTTTAAAAAAGAAACAGTTCTCTAAATATTCTATTTTATGAAATGGGAGAAAAACAGCTCCCATACCTTTCCTTTGGATTTTCTTAAAATCCAAGAATAAAATCAGCCTAATCAAGATAAAAGAAAATTGCATTTATGTGAGAACAATTTGGACTGCAATCCAAAAAAGCAATCTTGAAAATGCATTCCAAGATTCTATTAAATGCCAATTGTATGTTCAACCTTAAACCAAAAAAGTTTGGAAATTATCTCTTCTTAGTAGAAATTATGATTGATGCTATAATTTTGTAAGAAAGAGTCTGGTAACAGTCACAGAGGTCTCTGGGTAGTTTGGGAGAAAGAGTTGTTCTTCAGAAGGTCGGTAAAGTTAATGCTGTTCCAAGGCAAATGGACTTGCTTGCAGCCCAGTCCAAATGTCGACAAATCTTAGGTAAATTGATGGTGATCACCTGAACCCATTTTAGTTTTTTTGAGCCAATATTACACATTTTTTGTTGCTTTCCTTTACTTTCCTTGAAAATTTTAAAGTACTTTTGAATTAATTTATGAAAGCAAATGCAGGAAATTCAATGTAAATCTGTACTTCCGATAATGATATAAATGTAACCCATTGCCTTTACAATATGTTCTGTCACATTTCGTTTGCTTAGTTGATTTGTCCCCAAAGGCCAGACTGAGCTTGTTGATACAACAAAAGCCTGACCTCTGAGGCTCTAGTGAAAGGAACTACTATGATTGACAATGATCAAGTACCTTCTCCAAGGATCCATATGCTTTCTCAGCCTCACTGAACAGGTTTTCCTGTCAGTCAGCATGTCACCTTGCTGATCTGTCTTAGAATTTAAGATGAAAGTTAAGAATCCCATATCTAGCTAAGATATGTATATGCACAATGAAAATGTTCAATTACATGCAATAAATGAACAACATATAAAGATATTTTCATGAAAATCTTTTCTCTCCTGTTTTCTCTCATGATTTTTCATTTGCCAAATGCTTAATAAGGTTTCCTTTTAGAATCAACTAAATTGTTTTTAATGCTAATTTATAAGTTGCATTTATGTCTTTAAGAATGTTCATTTAAAGCAAATGATATCATACTGAATTATTTTAAAGGTTTATTACAGTGTATTTCTTGGATAATACCATATTACCTAGGTAGGTTATAAGTAATATTTGCCAAATTTTAAGTTATTACAGTTAGAGTAAAATTTCCTCCTTTACTTTTAGTAGTTGGTTCTGAAGAATAGTTGCCACGTGTTTGAACAGAACCATGAATCAACAGCATGTAAGATTGGGAGCTGCAATTTCTCTAGAAAGCCTCCTAAGTCTTTAATATTGTGCTTCAAAATATTCATCCTTAACTTAAAAGCAAAAGAAAGAAAACATGTACACAGAGGAATTGCAATCCCTATATTTTACCAAATGACTTTCATTCCCAGTGTAACCTCCATCATGTATGAGTGGGTGTGTGTGTGGGGGGGGGGTGTGTGTACATGCATTCACGAACTCTCTCTCTCTCTTCTATGAAAGGATACCCACAAAAACCAGAAGAGGATGTTGGGTGTCTGCTCTGTCTCTCTCTAACTTATTTCCTTGAGACAGGGTCTCTCACTGAACCTAGAGTTAGGTTGGTGGCCAGCAAGCCTCATTGGCCCTCCCACCTCCACCCTATACAACATTGGGCTTATAGGAATGTTCAGCAATACCTGGATTTTTATCTAGGTCCCGGTGCTCTTATCTACTAGGCCAACTTTATTTTTAATAACTGGCGCACTATTTTCTTTTTACTAAAAATAGAAATATATAACAAATATTTAGTAGCATCTAGCAAAATTGAACATAAATTTATCTTAACTTGATAATTTCCTTCTGCCAATTTCCTTCTTTCTAATTTCTTGCTTAATTTGATAATATTCTTCTTTTTCTCCCTTAATTTTAAAATTTAATATTTGTCTTATCAGATATAATGCGACATATATTAATGAAAACAATGTTGAATCATATAGTTCATGTATCTATAATTTAGAAATGGAAGCCTTTTGGACAGTAATTGAAAATATTGAGGGGTCACTGCATTTCTGATGCCTGGTATTTCCCACAGCCATCTATGAACAGTCTTGTGAAGCCCACAGGCACAGAGGGAGCCCTTCAGGGGCTTACTACATTGATGCAGATGGAAGTGGACCACTGGCACCATTCCTTGTATACTGCAATATGACGGGTATGTTAACAGTCTTTAGATTTGTATATCAGCTACACATAAAATCAGAATCAGAGTAGATTCAAAAATCTACTTAGTTGACAATACTACATAGAAATAAAGTTTGGTAGTTGTATCATGTTGAATAGAAATACTGCACAGGTATTTGTTAATTTTTTGTAAATAAAATTTTACATAGCAAAATCAAAGGCCATGCCAGGTCATCCTTATTGTCCCTACACTTCTCACAATCAAATGTTCATATGTATTACAATAAATATAAAGGTTTGATTATAAGATTTACATATTTTTACAGTTTAAAACAAAAATGCTAATTGCTAAAAGTGCTAGGAAATAGCATATAAATAGTAGAATTTATGTATACCTTAGAAAATTTAATGATATGCAAGGCATGTAATTTTTATCAACATCAAGGAGATTTGATTTTCTTGATATTATAAACTACAGTTGGTTTAGATATTATTACAAATGAACACAGCTTGATTATGGAAGATTACATGATAATTAAATTTTTACAGAAATTTGCTTTCACCCATCATTTTCAGCTTTCTAGAAAGAAGAAATCTGAAACAAATAGTTCTCATTTAACATGCTTAGAAAATGTTCTCAAGTTTCACAAATTGGCCAGTAACCAAATGGGTCATCAAAAATCAAGGGGGAGGGAAAACAGACAAATGAAAATATGTGAGTGCCAAAGAACATTAAAACAAGGGAAATTCAGATGATTCCGAGCCACCTGTGCATAAATGTGCTGAAGATACTAATTATCACCAGAAGTCCCTGATGAAAACAGCCAAACAAAATAGAAACAAAATGCAACTTTTCCCAGGAGCCATTTGTACCATATATTGTCTTCAGTCAAGTCAGTTCCATAAAGTAATCCTAGCAAAATCAAAGCACCTAGAAAGATCAAACCAAGAAAAATCTTGAACATCATAAATTTAAAGATGAGGAAGCTAGAGGTTGCACTGCTTATAGCCAATAAAATAATTTCAAGACATACAAATAAGGCAATAGCAACTTTTAAAGCTCAGTAGTCAAAATAGTTCCAGATATTTGAAAATGGATATGTGGTGAGAGCTTTCAAAAACCAGTGTCTTCTGTCAGGCATGCTAAAGAGCCTAGAAATTATATTGATGTTTTACTCAGTAAAGGGCTAAACAAAATGAAAACTTAACTACTATTCCTAGATCCATAAGAGAAATGAAGTCACAGAGAAAACCATTGACCTTCAAATGGAAGAGACAAAGAGGCAGATACAGACAGAAGGTGGGCTGAACAGATAACCAAGAGCGGCAGACTCCACAGAAACAAGTGCCAGGGTAGAGATATCAAAGTTCAAGTGGAGGCACACTTCTAGAGACTCAGAGGGAATAAGTCTGAGAGTTAAAACTTCTGGGGAAACCCCATCATTGTGAACACTTTCTGTTACAAGTTTGACCAGCTTCTCGTGGTTAATAAGAGAGAAAACTTTCTTCATGCTTCTAGAAGAGATTGCTAAGAACCACTTTAAGCACACTAGAATATGCTATACTTCCACAAAATTTAGCTGCTTCTTCACATTCTGTCCTAGTTCCAAAATTCTTAATGTTTATTAAAAGAAATTGTGGATCACTGGGAACAATTCCTATACTTTCTGATCTTGCTGACTATGTTATCAACAGCAGCAATGATTTAGGTGAAAATATGTAAATAATAATCCATATCTCATTATGTCCCCAGATTACCATTTTATTCTTCAGAAAGGCAGTTTTACAACTAGAGTCCCAGTCCTCCCCTTCTCTGTTCCAAGGATATTTTCTATTACATTTAAACAATTCAAGACTGAAAATTTATTAAACTGACCAACAATTAAGTCAACTATTCAAGATCACCAAACCATGCCCATGGCCAATAAATAAATAACACATGACTACCTTTACTACCCAATATATCTCCTTTATATTGATTTAGTTGATAAGAGAAACATGATAATGTTGGGTAGTTAGCTAACAAAAAAGTAATTTAAGTTTTTAAAACTTATAAAATTAAGTATATTGAGAACATGTTTGTATTTGTGTGGATACAGATGCATTTGTGTGTATAGGTGCATATGCTTGTAAATACACATTTGTGTAGAGGCCAGAAGACCTTGGGTTTTGTTCCTCTGGCATCTACCAATTTTGTTTTGTTAAGAATAATAAAACTCTTAAACTTGTCTCATGAATATCTGACAATCAAGCTATTAGAATTACTGAGATGTAGGCCTAGATGATAGCTCAGTTAGTAAAAAAACCTGAGTTCAGATCCCAGCACCAGTAGATCCAGTGCTGTGGGAGGGAGGAACACACACACACACACACACACACACACACACACACACACACACACACACACACACTCTCTCCAGATGCATCTTCCTTTAATTTATCTAGTGAAATCAACAGACACACAAATAAGGAAAATACCATTTTAAAAAAGAGAAAATAAAGTATTCACACATCATTTGGCCTCATTCTTGTGTTATAAACATTCTTTTAAGAGCTAGAAGCTGGGCGTTGGTGGCGCACACTTCTAATCCCAGCACTCGGGAGGCAGAGGCAGGCAGATCTCTGTGAGTTCGAGGACAGCCTGGTCTCCAGAGCAAATTTCAGGATAGGCTCCAATTCTACTTACATGTCTTTAGATGTGACATCATGGAAGTTTAATCATCAGTTCTCCTGATATTTTATTCCTAAGTATTGATTCTGCCTATACGTTGCTATACAAAACTCACATGAACGCAAATGCCATTTTAAAAGTTAACTCACATTAGACATGACTTTGGTCTGTGTTTTGTAAGCATCCCTGCAGTCCATTGACTTCTTCTCTTTGCCTGTTTTTTTCTTAGCAGACCCAGCATTGACTGTGGTTCAGCACAGAGGACCTGATACAGTGACAGTCAAAGGTGGCCCAGAAGGACGCATGCGTTCTGCAACCTTCTCCTATGCTGCCAATGCAGCACAGCTGCACACTGTGGTTGAAGATGCAGAGCACTGTGAGCAACAGCAACAGGTGGTTCTACAATGCAGGCCCCCAGGGCTCTCAGATACAGGAGGTAAGGGTCCCGTGTGATCAGAAAGGGCATGTAGGGCAAAGGCACAGCTCAGGATGCAGTGCATTTCCAGGAGCAAAAGGGCTAAGGTAACTTACTGTGAGCTTACTCAAAGCCTTGCCTAGTTCCAAACCAGGCCCTGATTGAACCACACAGTAGTAAAGGGCACCCCTGACATCCTGCAGTGTCCCCTCCCTCTGCTCCTCCCATTTCCTCCTCTCCAGGTCCATCCCCTTTCTGTATCTCATTAGAAAAGAACAAGGCTTCTAAAAGTTAACAATCTGTTGTTTTTACCTAAGTTGTTCTATTTACCAATAAAGACTCAGGAGTTAGACATTGATGTGAAAAACTGCTAAATCAAAGAAGCCAAGAAGCAACCAGCTGACCTTCTGCTGGCAACCCAAGAAGAGAATGTCTCTCCCCCCATCCTAAACAAAAACAAACAAAAAAGCAACTCTCTAACTCCCTCCCTACTCCTTCCTGTGCATCTCTCTATCTGTATTCCTGGCTCCTCTGTCCTCACTAAGGAAAATTTCTGTGAACTAGTCACTGGCCCCAGCACTGATCCAAGGTTAACTTTATTAACAGTCTCAGAGTTTCATAATGCGATAAAATATCCTGCAACATTTCCTCATTTTTGTCTAAATAAAATTGAGAGGTTTAACTCTAACACAGTAAAAGTACATACAATAAGAACAATTATCAGGTACTGTATAAATAAAAAGGAAAGGTTTTAACTCTTAACACAGTAAAACTATATACAAAAAATAATTAGGTAAGAATTACATTCACAATTCCTTTGTATTTGGCAAATTCAAAGAAAATACTCTATTATCTGTCCTATCTTGGTAAGTTCAAAGTTTTATACCTAAGCCACTTTCTATCATAACTTGTATTATCAGCCTAAAAATACCTTTTTAGGTCTTAAACATCATCTTAGATAAACAACTTAAGTTTCTATGTCTCTCCACCTTATAAACTTTACATCTAATTTGTAATGTTTTTCTGAATTTTGTAGCAAAGAAAATGGTATAACTATCTAGTCTTCAATACTCATCAGAGACCCAAGAAGGATAAAATATTACCCAAGTAAACAAAAAGTGCAAACAATTTCCAAAACTATAGAAATGACAGAGGCTGCTGGCTGCCTGGAGACAAGTCACCCAAGGTTCCTCTGCAATGTTGGGGCATCCATCTTTGGCTTACAGGCCTAAAATATCTGACAGACTTTTCTGTAATGCAGGAATTTTGAAGGACTGGCCTACCTTGTCTCAGCAAAGTTCAACAGTAGACTTCCTTTGTGTCCTGCTTGTCCAGTTTGGACAGTGTATTGTCAGTAGTTGAGACAAGGGAAATTTCTTACACAGTAGCTAACTTTTCCACATGAAAGCAAACTCCATATGGAGGTTCTTCCATTCCCATTATCCTGGCTGCTTTTCTTCTCTGATCTACAACTTGAAGCTTGAACTCCAGTATCTGTCCCTGGGTCTTTTATTATTTGTTACACTGGTGTATTAGATATTCTGAGTTCTTGTCTTTCTGTGTAGTTTAGAATGGGTCTGTCAATATCCTCAGTGATATTTTAGTATCTGGACCAAGACTGTATTCAATCTAAAGACCAGTTTGGGAATAATTTAATGCAATAAGGTTTTCCTCCCTGTGGACATAGGTATCCCTCTATTATTTTTCTCTTTTAACAGGTATTTTTTTTGAATTTTGAATTGATTATCTTTGGACATGAATTATACTTTATAACTAATTTATGTATACCTTCAAATAGCATGAATCTAAATCATCGATAATGCTGATTTTCTGTTGTATTTATTACTTTGCAACCATTTGACTTCATTTACCCATAATTTATATCCACCCAATACTTCATTGATATAGTATTGTTAATTAGCTGTTGTCTACTGTATCAATTAAGAATAGAAAGATTATTTTGTTTTGACTTCATATATTCCCCTCTAATAATGCTTTTTTAGATGTCAGTGTTATTTCAGTTTCTTCTCTCTGAGAAGATTTCCTAATACAGGTAAGGAGTTGCAATGACCCTATGTAAGCCTCAATAGTTTTCTTCCAGTTCTGGGGTCACAGCCAGCTTACCTCCTCTTTCTATCTTTCAGAGTCTCCATTGATTGTCTTTTGTATTAATTGTAGGGGAAGCTGTAGCCACGCCTACTTAGGGGCTGGCTACAGGTGTTCCTGACCACGCTTTCGAGGGCATGGTCAGGGTGACTAAAGCGATACTGGGTTTCTCTTTTGGTTTCACTTTTGGGCTTTTGTACAGACCGCTGCCATGCCGGCTGGCTAGGTTGTTCTGTAAGTAAGGCTTTTCCCTATTAAATACCCTTATATTTCTACCTGATTCCATATTGGTAATTTCCCACTATAATTAATTATAGGATTTTCTGAAGTAGATCCATCTTCTCTCAGTCTAGAAGTCTCCCTTAAATTTTGTCCTTATTCTCTAGGTTCACTTTTTTATATAATATTTATTTTTTGAGAATTTCATACATGTATGCAATAAAATTTCATATCTATTCCCCACTTTCCAATTCCTCCCATTTCCTATACCCATGTCATGACTTATTTTTAATATATAGCCCTCTAAGTCCAGTCAGTGTCATCCATATGTCTAAGGGTATGATACTGTAGACTAGATCATGGAAAACCTACAGTAGTCACAACCTCAAAAAGAGTGATTCTCCCTCCCTCAGGAACTATGCACTGCCAGTAGCTGCTCAGTAAGCGGTGAAGGATAAGTTTTGCTGGTATTTCTAAGTTCTCTATAATACTTTAAAGCAGTGGTTCTCAACCTTCCTAATGCTGCAGACTTTTAATATAGTTCTTCACATTGCGGTGACTCCAAATCATTATATTAATTTTGTTGCTACTTCACAACTACAATTTTGCTACTGTTGTGAATTGTATGTAAATATCGGTGTTTTCTGATGGTCTTAGGCAACCCCTGTGGAAGGGTCATTCAACCCCCAAGGGTCATGGCCTACAGGTTAAGAACCACTGCTTTTGAGCAAACTCAAAGACATTAACTATCTCTGAAAATGTACTCTTTTTTTACATCTTTCTAATACTTGTCTTTCAGATAGAACCACACTGAACTGGTGGGTTGGAAGAACCAATGAAACATACACATACTGGGGAGGTTCTCTGCCTGATGCTCAAAAGTGTACTTGTGGATTAGATGGGAACTGCGTTGATTCTCAATATCACTGCAACTGTGATGCTGACCGGAATGAATGGTGATTTCCACATGATTTTCCTGTACACACAAAAAATGTAGCTGCATTCTTTGTGCATATTTATCATGTGACATGACATAAGAAAGTAAATTTTGTCCAAGCAAGTTAAAAATATATTTAAATTAAATGCAGTCAACAGGAGAGATTCAGCAGAACATCAAAAAAAATTGTCCATATTCTAGTAATTTTATAAACTACAAGTTTGAAGAATATCATTAAATTCCTACTACAGAACATTGTATACTCCCTAAATGAATATTTTATTTTAGATCAAACATTTATTTGAAGCATTCATCCAGGGAAGCATAGCATTTGGAGAACATAACCATCTATGCAGTGGTATTATTTTCTATTGAGAGAGGGGACTGGGCAACTAAGGGGAGCCCAAGTCTGCTACAGCCTTGGATAGTCCACTCAGCTCCCTAAACTAATAGCTAACATTTACATGCTAATAACAACACTTATTAGGAAATGGGTCTGGGGCTGCCATAGAAGGCATTTAGGAGGGAACCAGAAAAGGTTTCATTTTATTTAATAAAAGAAGATTAAATACACTCATTCTGAAATTTTGTCCCAATCCTTGAATATATGTTTGCAAATAAAGTTGTAAGAAGAGTGCTAAGGAATTTCAGAAGGGTTGCAGGTATTTTCTGATTTGAAATATTTCCATATACCTAATGATATATCTTAAAAGTGTGACCCAAGTCTGAAGACGAATTTCATTTGTATCCACCTTATACACATAACCTGAAGGTAATTTTAGGCAGTATTTTTAGTGCACCTATGCTTTGACTGACTGTTATAGGCTATCAGGTGTGGAATTTTCCACTTTATGCATCATGTCAGAATTCAATAAGTTTCACATTTTAGAATACTTATTACTGGGATGTTCAAATTAGGCATACTTGATAAGTAATATATACTTCAAAAATAATAGGAAATAAGTAAAAATAGGGGATAGAAGGAAGGAGAAATATCCCTCTTGAAGTTTTGAGGGAGTCTCAAAACTTTGGCTTATCCTCAGTGTTCTGTATAAATCTGGAAAGTTGAGATATGTCTCTACCAATGAGAAGCTGTTACATGGTAGTAATCCTTACCCTCTGATTGGGAGCTTCCCAATAAACTGAAAAATAAAAAACAAAATGTCTGCTCTATAGCAATTAAACTATCTGTTCTAAGGCAATTAAATGCCCTGTGGTGACCTGTTACACAACTCAGTATATTCCACACTAAAAATGGAATGAAAAAGAGACTTGCAAATCTTGTGCAAATTAGCCTTTTAAAATTCAAGTATCTGTGGTGAATAACTAACAGAACTGAATTTCTCCTACTAGACTATCACCCTAAAATGATCATCAAAGGTGCTGAAGCACCTGCTTTCTGATGCCTACCATGTTAAGAGTTTCCCAACTCCATCTACTGGTATTCCAGGCCATGTGTTTCTAGTTTATCTCATCAGCTTACTCTAGAACTAAATGGTGGTTTTTGGTCTTCCATGCTCTGTTCTTTACACAGATGTGCATAAAGAAGCCTTAACTAGGTAAAACAGCAAGATTTTAGTTTTAATGTAGAAATAAAGTTTCATTGTGATTAAATATTTCACACACTCCAGAATATTTACTTCACATTAATTGAGATCTCTTTATGTGCTTTACAGACTGCTTCATGAGTATTTTTAATTGGGTGAAAATCTTCAATAATTTAATTATAATATTAATTTTAGCAAATTTTATTTTAGTTCTCTTTTAAAATTTCAAGATATTGATGGGAATGTCATCTGTACATATGTTTCCCTTATTGGTTGATGAATAAAGCATTGTGGCCAATAGGACAGTAAGATAGGTGAGACTAGGAAATGAGGAGGATTCTGGGAAATGTAGGCAGAGTCAGTCACCACGTAGGCTGCCAGAGGAGTAACACCATGCTAGGCATTACTGGATAAGCTACAGCCTTGTGGCAGTACATAGATTGATAGAAATGGCTTAGTAATTAAGACAGAGCTAAACAATAAGAAGCCCTAGCCAGCGGCCAACAGTATTATAATTAAAATAGTGTTTGTGTGTTCATTTGGGACTGATGCAGCTCTGGGACCAGGATGGCAGGAAGAATGCCCATAACAAAACTATGGTTTCATGCATCTTTCAGTTTTGCAAATCTGAAAGGATTGTGATAGTTAAGAATTCTGACCTTGGGCTGGATAAATAGCTCAGTGGGTAAGAACAAGTGTTACTCTCACAGAAGAGATTACGTTCCCAGCACCCAGATAGTGGCTCACAAGCATCACAACTCCAGTTCCAGAGATCCAACACCCTCATCTGACTTCCACAGCACTAGGCACACACATGGTATATAAACACACAGACAAGCAAAACACTCATATGCATATTTTAACACATTTTGTATCCTTGATGCCTGGCCCAGCACATGGTCAACAAAAGGTGAATGCTATATGTCCGCTGAGTGGACTCAGCATGTCCCAGAGCAATTTCATGCACGCTAGTCTGTATATTACTCATAAAGGATTGCATTTATTTTGGTTTGTAATCTGTCAATTTAGCTTTACAACTTAACAAACTATCAGAAAAAGAAATGCAAATTCACCACAAAAAGACTTAAAATTAATGACAAAATAAAATATACATGGTATCTAAATCAAGTGTTAATTTTTATATCTGTAATTAACACTCACTAAATATTTTTCTGAGAAGACTAATTTTGAAAAGGCAGTAATGTGCTTCATTACCTCAAGAACATTATCTCATACATGTAAATTGACCACTCATTTCCATTTGCTCTACTATTTTCTTCTCTGTCATCAGGAATGACAAATGGGTCAGAAGTTGCTAGCCTACTGCTGTGGCTCAAACCTATTCACTGGCCTGCTTATATACAATTCATGAGCAACCTTTATCCATTTTTACTTTTTAAAGTCATTGAAAAATAGGAAAAAGTATTTTTGAGCCACATAAAATTCAATCTTCGGTGTCCACAAGTTTTTATCACAGTATTAGGCATGCCCAATCTTAATATCTGTGAATTTCACATGAGCCACAAAATTGAGCAGCTATAGGCTATTTGGACTGAAAAGCTACAATCAGTTCTTAAATGACCCTTCACAGGAAACATTTGCTGATTGATTTTTTTAATTAATTTATTTATTTTGTACAGTATTCTGCCTGCATGTATGCCTGCATGCCAGAAGAGAGCACCAGATCTCATTACAGATGGTTGTGAGCCACCATGTGGTAGCTGGGAACTGAACTCAGGACCTCTGGAAAAGCAGTCATTGCTCTTAACCTCTGAGCCATCTCTCCAGCCCATTTGCTGATTCTTGACCTAGTTTCTCAGTAATATCTGTGATGTCAAACATATCAAAAAGATTTTCAATTGTTAGCTCCTGTAATCTCAATTTCAAATTGCAACAAAGAGATTATAATTATATATTCATAATTTTAAGGGGTTTTGTTGTTGTTTTTCAGGACCAGTGATACAATAGTCCTTTCCCATAAGGAGCACCTGCCAGTCACTGAGATGGTGGTAACAGACACAGGCCAACTACATTCTGAAGCTGTTTATACGCTGGGACCTCTGCTTTGCCAGGGAGACAGTGAGTACCAGCAAGAAGAAGATTTATTTCTTTTTATAGTAACATGTTCTGATTATTAAGAAGTAGACATGTATCCTTATTCTGGTCACAGAACCTTAGGGCCAGGATAGAAAAACACCATGTTTGTCATCTTTCTACTTCTATGACCAAATAATTAAGATAAATAACTTTAAAAGAGAAAATGTAAAAAAAGAAAAAAAAAGAGAAAATGTTTCTCTCAATTCATGGTTTTGGAAGTTTTTTCTGGCAGCCCCATTGTTTTGGGGTCTATGGGAGGAGCATTTAGTAAAATAAAACTACTGAACCAATCCAGCTAAGAAGCTAACAGAGAAAGGACGGGGTCCAAAATCCTCTTCAAGGGTTCACCCGCAGTGACATAGCTTCTTTTCAGTGGCTCCGCCTCCTAAAGGTTCCAGTGACACTAAAGGCTGACAACCAAGCCTTCAACAATGAAGGCTGTTGGAAGCATCTAAGATCTTGAGCATACTAAGCAGAGTTGTGGAAGCACTAAAGCACTTCTCAAGCCATCCTAAGAGTATAAGCACTATAAATAAACTTTGCCAACTATATGGCTATGTCACTGCGGGTGAACCCTTGAAGAGGATTTTGGACCCCTTCCTTTCTCTGTTTGCTTCTTAGCTGGATTGGTTCAGTAGTTTTATTTTACTAAATGCTCCTCCCATAGACCCCAAAACAATGGGGCTGCCAGAAAAAACTTCCAAACAGTATCCAACAGTATCCAACTATACCATTGAGTATCCCCCAAATGAGATCGGGGAGACCTGTTTTCAGATTTGGGATCAGAATGTTTAGGACTTGGGGTTCTAAGGAGATAGTTCAGTTAGTAAAGTGTTGGCCTAGAAAGTATGAAGACCTGAGTTCATTTCTCAGAACCCACATAAAAAGTCATATATGATAGTACATAGTGCTTACAGTCTCTATGCTGGGGATGCAGAAGGAGGAGAGATCACTGGGGCTGAATGACTAACTGGCTTAGACTGTTGGCAAATTCTAGGCCAATGAGAGATCTTGTCTCCCAACAATATATGGCACCAAAGGAATGATGCCCAAAGCCTGGCCCAAAGCATATCCCCTGGCCTCCATATGCTTGCACACATGAGTTCATATACATCCTTACTCATCAGTGCACTTGCCAAACACCTGAATGTGCATACATACACACACGTGCGCTCACACACACACACACACACACACACACACACACACACACACACATATATATATATATACATATATATATACATATATATATATATATATATATATATATTGCACACATTATTTGCAGGGCTTTGGAGAATCCTGTTTTACATTAGGGATGCTCTGTCTATATTAGCTTATGGGGAGTAAATTATTGTTGGATGATTTATTGTCCATTTATGGTTTTCTTCCAGAACAACTCTTCAGTGAATTAATTATTTTCTGAGTGTGTGAATGCTTGGCAAAGTTTATTTATAGTGCTTATACTCTTAGGATGGCTTGAGAAGTATAAGATCACTAATTTGCACTCTTTTTCTCAAACCTCTGTAATACTTCTTCACTATTATGTGACAGGGAGTGTTAGTGTACTCTTTCATACAGCAGGACTTTCACCTATGATTGTATTCCACAGTCGAGGTTTCCCTTGGCTGCCTATGATGCATTGTTATGATAATCCTAGAACTCTTCCAAGTCTATGAGGTTCTATTCATTGATTTAGTACATGAACTTTCACTAAGCTACATACAAAACTCTTTTTTTGAGAAATGTTTTTAAAATGTTTATTATCTACTAGGACTATGTCACTGACAAAGCCTAAGACTAGATTTATTTTTTATTTGCTTCTGTGAGTAGATATTTAGAAGACAGTTGAGAAAGAGATTGTCCAATATGATACCTGAGCACTACTGCATGTTCTTGCTGAGTGTACTAGATTGTACAGCATATTCACTCCCTAATGTCCAGCAGTTTCTGGAACTAACTGCGAAGGTACCTGTGTGACTCAAAACTGAATACAGTATCATAAGCACTATGTACCTCCCTGAGTAGAGACTAGCCTGGGAGCTGCTTTAAAATGTCCTGGGCATTTTCCCAGAGATCCTCATTTGAGATGTACACCTACTATGATCACATACATAGGTCACATCAGCCATGAGGCTTATTTATTGGACAACCAGGGTTCATATCTGGATGCTCATGTCACTTGCTATACTATGAAAATAATGTCCTTTAACTATATTGGTATCCATGAAGCTGTGATGCTAATATGAGAATTTTTCCACCTGGGAAGCTATAAACTTCTCCTTATAAAGTCCCCATACAAGCCAAAGTTTGATTCTACTGAAGTTGAGTTTATTGGCTTATTTACAGAGTGTGCCAATAAGGTCTACACCCAACATAGACAATAAATTGCCCATGGCCCCATACATAGAAATCCCCTTCAACTAACCTTCCCCAGCTTACATATTCTAGTACCACCAGGGCCCATGTGTCCATTTGCAAATAAGGAAGAATCGCATAAGATGGTTGAGAAGAATGGTTGAAATCTCAGGTGAAAGTCTAATAACTTTCCATATGTTTTTCTTCTAATGAGAATATCAACACTCTATAAGGCAGTCTGTGATGGACTCTTGCAAGTAGGTACAACAGATCTCAGGCAGATGATAGGTGCTTGGTGCGGAGGACTGAACTTGGCAACACATAGTAATATCTCAATTTTAAAAAACACAGATTACACCATTTTATGTAGAAATTTTCTTTAGACAAAAGTGATTTTTAAATCAAATATTGTGATCATCTTTAAGAAAAAAGATTTCAGAATGCTTTGAATACATTTTCTGCCTTATATGTTGGATTCTCTGAGAGCTTATACTAATATCTGTCTTCTTTATCCTCCAAATATTTCCTGTTTTCTTCAGTAGCTTTATGCTCTTTGTCTCTCCTCCACATTCAATGATAAAATCTAAGATTTCCCTCAGCATCAGGGAACTGATATCAGCCATGTTAATTATGTTCCTAGGTGTTTCCAATTTTTCTGCTAAGGCCATCTGATTTGAGTCTCCATTTTGCTTTTCCTTTAGAATCTCTTTTAACTTCTCTTTAAAAAATAGCTTATTCTTGGCTATTTTACTAGCAGATTATTTTTATTGTTCTCATTGTAGGAAACTCGGGGATTTTCCTTCTTTAGATTATGTATTTTCAGAGCAGCACCTTGGAAGTTGGTTGCTGTAGACCATTTCTATCCTTCTCTCTACTTTAGATATCTTCCTCTTTGCCCTTCCTCCCCTCCTTCTTCCTCTCCTCAATATGTACATGAAGCATACACCACTATTCAGGAGTCCTAAGTCTCTTCTGAGAGTCAAAGCAAGCTCTTGACTATGAGCACCTTTAAAATCCCAAAACAGAATCTTTTCATAACTTATTTTATGTATTGTTGTTGTATGTGTATCTATGGTGTTTAGAAAGGCATACAAGCATCATGGTATATGTGTGAAGTCAGAGGACAACTTTGTAGAATGGACTTTCCATCTTTACATGGATTCTAGGGTTCAGATCATGAGGTTTGGGAGGTAAGTACCCATGCCTTTTGAACCATCTCTTTGTGAGCCATTCACAAAAATATTAATCCTCAAAATAGTCACTGTTTGGATGTTGGTGTTATAACACTATGATATGAAGGTCCAGAATTCCAGTTACAGGTTGGTTTTTAATGACTAATATTAACTGTTCTAGCAATAAACATAATTCATGATTTTTCATTTTGTCTTTTTCTTTTATTTTTAAACCAGAGTCATTTTGGAATTCAGCTTCCTTCAACACTGAGGCTTCATACCTTCATTTCCCAACTTTCCATGGAGAGCTCACTGCTGATGTGCACTTCCTTTTTAAGACTACTGTTTCCTCTGGTGTATTCATGGAGAATCTAGGAATCACAGACTTCATCAGAATAGAGTTGAGTGGTAAGCTCCTAACTACAAATGAGTTTGGGGATACTTGCTATTTAGCAATGAAAACTAACAGCAAAATTTCAAAATTAGCATTCTTACCTCATTTGAACTCCAAATTGCATTCATATTGAATATTAAAATTCATTGATTTTCAGTCAATCATTTTCCAAGAAAAAGTCAAACTATGAAGCATAAAGCATGTAATCAACCATAAAGCATGCAATAAATAAAAAATAAACCAGGATGTTATACATTATTTGATTATAGTTGAGTATAGTTAGAAGTTAAACCAAACTCATCAAATTGCTTACTAAATTATAAAATATTTAACAGGATTTTTTTCATTCACTCAAAGCTCAATTTATGACTTCCAAATTTTTTATTTAGTGTTTTAAAAATTAAATGAAGTTTTGGAATATTTAAAAACAAAACTATGTACACATGTAAAACAAATTCTATTTTCTATTCTAGTTATGGGCACATGCCTTTATTTAGAACTAAGCAAGATCAAGTTAGGATTTAACAAGAGTGACTAATGAATCCCAAGAAAAAAATAACATAAAATTATGCTTGTTTTGTCTTGCACTGAGATATAAATTTATTTTATCCTTCCTCCAACTCAGAGCCACTTTTTTCTCTGCATGGATGTCATTGTCTCCATTTATAATGAACATGTCATCATATTTTATTTGTAATGTCTAATATCTCCTCTATGAATTAACTTGATATGGATATATAATATCTCTAGCTCCCACAGAAGTGACCTTTTCTTTTGATGTTGGGAATGGACCTTGTGAACTCACTGTACAGTCACCTACACCCTTTAATGACAACCGGTGGCATCATGTGAGGGCAGAAAGGAATATTAAAGAAGCATCTCTTCAGGTAGATCAGCTCCCTCAGAAGACACAACCCACACCTACTGATGGGCATGTTCGACTGCAACTCAACAGCCAACTCTTTATTGGTGAGTGCTAATGCATTATGGTGGAATTGGTGTTAATTACAGAAACAGAGAAAACCATAGCTATGAAAATGTTTTTATGCCATTGATTGATATGTGTGTGTGTGTGTGTGTGTGTGTGTGTGTGTGTGTGTGTGTGTGTGTGTTCATGAGATGTATGTGTGGAGGCCAAAGGTCAATGTCAAGTTTCTTCTTCAGTTTCTCTGTACTTCATTTTTTGAAGCATGGTATCTCACTGAACCTGGACCTCATCAATTTGGCAATGCTAGCTGAAAAATGGGTTCGGGGAACTGTCAGTCTCTACTCCCTAGTGTTGGGACTGATTACTGGTGCATGCTGTTACACTTAGGGTTTTTTTTTTTTATGTGAGTGCTAGGAATCAAATTCATGTCCTAATGCTTGAGGAGCAAGCACTTTACCAACTAGACCATCTCCCCAAACCCAAAGTGCTTCTAATGAATACTGAGAACAGCTACTATGATTGGCACTATTTTCTAATGGTGCAATAGGTCCCAGGAATGTGTGCTGTTGCTTCTTATTTGACATCACATTTTGTAAGTATTGTTAGCTTCTTATGGATAAGATCATGGACCCTCAGAAATGTATAATTTATGCCCAAGATATTTGATGTCCAAGTTAGAGTAGCTCATATACAGATGTTTGACACTATAACTGTTTCATTTATTAACACACTTAGTATAATAATTACCAATAATTTGTGTGCAGAATTACCCATTGTTATCTTTAGTGGATTTAGAAAACTTGTCACCCAACTCAAAACACACACACACCAAATAATCCAATAAATGAATTTAACAGACAATTCTCAAAAGAAGAAATATTAATGGCTAACAAATATTCAAAGAAAGTGTTCATTATCTTTATCAATCAAGAAAATACAAACTAAAACTGCCATGAGAGTCCATCTCACCCCAATCAGAATGGCTATCATCAAGAAAACAAATCACAGTAAATGCTGGTGATAATGTGGGGAAAGGGGGAACTCTATTCACTACTTATGGGAATGTAAACTTGGCAACTACTTACATAGCAGTATGAAGGTTCCTCAAAAATCTAAAAATAGAACCATCATACAATCCAGGTCTGTACTCCTGGGTATATACCCAAGGGATTGTAAGTCAAATACTGCAGAAACACCTGTATGTTGATGTTTATTGCTACACTATTCACAATAGCCAGCCCAGGTGCCCATCAGTGGGTTGATAGATAAAGAAAAATGTGGTACTTATATACGTGGAATGATAGTCCATTAAGAAGGATGAAATAATTTCATTTACAGGAAAATGGATGGATCATCATACTGATTAGTCCAACCCAACTAACTTGTGTTTTCTTTCATATGTGGAAGCTAGACTTTGTACAAGCCTTCCATTGTTCTTGTCTTGCATTTCCTGTCTCTGCTCACCATCATCAGGCTCTTGTGTCCTGTGCTTATTACATACAATTGGGTCTTATTCCCTTCTTGTTGTAGTTCATTTGTTTAAACATCAGAGTTGTGGGTGCTATAACCTTTTTCTCTAGCGTGCTTATTTATTTCTTTAGTGTTATTTTTCTCATAATGGAAACTATGTTTTTCTATGTTGCCTTTCAGACTACTCCAGTCTTAGAAACCAAGCAAATTAAGGTCATGACTCTCACTTGTTTATGTCTTATGCATCTTAAAACAAAGACACAATCTAACTAGGAACTTATAAATATGTGTGGTCATAAATAACCACACATCCTGATTTACAGAGGATATGTACAACTTCCAGGTACTAATTACTAATGATAAATTGAAAAATTCAAGTGTGTGTGTGTGTGTGTGTGTGTGTGTGTGTGTGTGTGTGTTCATATTACAAAGAGGGTTAAAATACTATGGATCCATAAGACATAGCTTTAAGCATTATAAGTTCCTAGGTTAGGGTGAGATGATCCTTCTTCAAAGAACTCAAAACCATCAAACTACCCAACAGAAGGAAGACACCAGTGAATTATGTGTACTAGCTTTCCATTACTGAAAGGAATACCTAGCTAATCATCTTATAAAGATAAGAGATGCAGGACCACCAGGATGGCTCAAAAAGTAAAGGCACTTGCTACCACACCTAATGATCTGAGTTCTAGCCCCAAGGCCCACATTGTAGAAGGAGAGAGCTGAGCCCCACAAGTTATCCTTTGAACTCTATATACTCACCATAGCTCATGCCCATCCCAACCTACTTACAAAATAAATAAATAAAATGTAATAAACAAAATTTAAAAAGTGGTCCCTTCTAGACTTTGAATTTCAGTCCAGAACTAGGCAGACCCATTGTAGTAATGTTTTTGAGGCAGGTGGGTTTTGTACAACATAGTGGAAGCAAATGGATAAGAAAAGTGCTCCCTGGGTCAAAAAAGTGAGAATGTAGAACTAATTAATCAAGGCTCCACAATCTCATTTGATACCATGCCTACAATAACATAAAACTTCCTACCAGGCCCCACCTCTTTAGGTTAGTACCACCTCCAAGCTGTGCCACGTTGGAGGCCAAGCATCTTAGGCAGAGGTCTTTGTAGAGTCCAGCAGAGGGATTGTTGGTCTTATGATTGATCACCCATGAAGTCATTTGATGTTCAAATTGGGGGTCCCTGCCATACACCAACTTGTAACACGAGTTCTAATTGGTCTTAATAATTAAAACTCATGTTACACTGATTGTATCAGAGTCCCTGGAGGGGAGCTCTAGAATCTGCAGCTCATGGAATAATGTAACACCACAACATCACTTACTATAATGTTTGCCCAGACAGTGTTGGAAGCCTCTCTAAACAGATTTTTAGCATTCATGTTTGACATGATAAATGATCTGTGTAGGAGGTGTTTAATTTATGTTTAACACTGTTTCCTTGGAGACAGGCGGATGGAATAAGGGACAGCTTGGATAAGTGAGCATAGTTTCCTCCAGCTTTCCTGGCTTTGTGTTCCAGTATCTTCTTGAGCTCTGACAGCTCACCCAAGTAAGAAGTTAACAGAATATATTTACAATATTGTGAAGAATTTGAAAGGTCACATGTAGCCATTCTAATGTGTATCACTGCTCATAAGCATAAGTAAAATGATGCTTATGCGGTTTATATTTTGTGAGGCTAAAGAATATTTTATAATGAACGTTCACCAATGTCAATATTTTTATAAGCTGAATGTTTCATTCGGTGTCGTGTAAGTTTTCCTGATGTGTGATGAAAGTCTATTTTCACCATTTTCTATGCAAAGAATGCTTCTGACAAATTTCAACTTTTTTTCTTGCCTCTTTCTATAAGACCTGAGTTTGACATGGACAGAAAATCCTAAATAAAATTCCAAGGAACACATTTGTATTTGCAGTGTTTCCTTTATAGGGGGGACGGCCAGCCGGCAGAGGGGCTTCCTGGGCTGTATCCGGTCTCTGCAGCTGAATGGAATGGTGTTGGACCTAGAGAGAAGGGCCACAATGACACCAGGAGTGGAGCCAGGATGCTTGGGTCACTGCAGCAGCTATGGACACCTGTGTCGCAATGGTGGGAAATGTCAAGAAAAACACAGAGGAATTGCTTGTGACTGTGCCTTCTCTGCCTACGATGGGCCACTGTGCTCACACGGTAAGTATGTCAAGAAATAAATCATGGAGATGTGGGACCCTTCTAGTATTAGGCCTTTTAAGAAAGCATGAGATGATGTAGTTGTTTGCCTTAGAATCTCATTAAATTCTCTATTAAATTTGGAAGGTTTATTAATATCTTTGGGGAGCTAAAGCTGTTCTATAGATCATCCTTCTCTGGGTCGCCTTTTTGGAAGCCCTTAGTTTTTCTACTCCTGTTTTATGCTCAGTACTAATGTTCTTAGAACCATCTAGTTTCCAAAGTCATGCCCTCAAATTGTTCTGGTTTTCAAACCATCTAAGCATCATTGTCACCTATCACTAAACTCTAGGTAACATAAAGGGAATTTTTCATTAAAAATATTTATTTTTAATTATGCATGTATGTATGTGTCTGTACACATGAGTGCAGTGCTTGAATCAGTCAGGGAGTAGGATCCCTTGAAACTGTGGGAAAATGTACATTTAATTAAATATGACATGTCCCTAAAAGGATCACTCAAGCAAGGGTTGTAAGGTGTTTGGATGCCCTTAAAAAGCATAGTGGGATATAATATATCTCCTACTACTCATGATTCATTCTAAATGAAGGGGCTGGTTTGAATCTAGAGTGTACCATTCTACTAACTTCATGAATATGCTTCGTGAATATACTTTAATGGAACCCCCTAGAATACTGATTTCTTGAAACCAAACTCACTGTTATACACATCCTTGGGATATGTTTAAAAGTATAGGGGCTTTACTTTTTATAAAAAAATCATGTAACTTTCAAAGGACATTTGAGAATTAGTTACCTACAAGTCACTGAAAAGTTTCAAAAAGGGCTTGTGGCAGGAGAACCAGCTCAGGGAATGAGGAGACAGGAGAGTAGTCTAGCTCTCAGAAGCAAGACCATCAAGCTATCTCTATGACACTATTGTTTATTTACCTTGTTACCAAAATCAAATAGGACTTTTTAAAAAAGTAGAACAATTTCCTTGATGAACATAAATGCAAAATTTCCTAATAAAATCTTGCAAACAAAATCCAAGAGCATATTCAGAATATCATAAACCACGATGATGCTGGCTTCATCCTAGGGTTGGTAGGGTGACTCAATGCCTCTGAGGCTTGTTTCTCCATTCTAGATTCTTAATATATCAAGAATCGTTACTTTTTCAAACTTCACTTCCTTAACATTTGAAAAGTGAGAAAATCAAAATAGGAAAACATTTCATTACATTATCCACCAAGATATTTACAGATTGGAGTCATTCTTTAAATATATTTCATTTGACATTTTTGTTGCTTCCATTGTGTTAACATAATACATGTTTTTCATTCTAGAGATTTCTGCATATTTTGAAACTGGTTCCTCAGTGACGTATAATTTTCAAGAACTTTCCACCCTAAGTGAAAACACCAGTTCCCTGGCTTCTTCATTACATGGGGATGTCATACTGTCCAGAGAAACCATCATGCTGAGCTTCCGAACCACACGGACACCATGCTTATTGCTTTATGTGAGCTCTTTCTCTGAGGAATACCTTTCAGTTATCCTGGCCAACAATGGTGAATATCTTTTGAGTGAACTAAATAAGCAAACAAGCAACAAAAAGCAAAGAAAATAATAAAAAACATAAAAACATTAATTAGAAACATAGGGCTGTAAGGTCTATTCTACAAAGTCACATGGCTTTCACTTCAGTATTTCAGGACTATCCACAATGGGTGTCATACCTTAAGCTACTGTTACCTCCTGGGGTAATTGGGTCTGGTTCGTTTTCTCCAGGAAATCAATCATAGTCAAAGCAAGCAAATACATTTTAATGAAAGTAGAAGCAGACACACAGCAAAGCATGCAAAGACACTCTCACCACAAGTGAGGAGGAAGTCCAGAAATTGGAATTCCAATTTTGTTTGGCAAAGCCAAATTTTATGTGTTTGGGAATGGGATAAATTCCCTTTTACCTCAGAATTGGACTGTTTGAACTATAAAAAGAAATTGAATAATTCAGAAAAGAAAGGAGAGTTAATTGGTTCCCACCATATGAGCCCCTTTGTGGGAGATTTGAAAGTTTCACCAACAGTTCTCTACACTCACCAAGTCTTTCTGTTTAATGAGGGAGAGAACCAGGAAGTCAGCCAACTTAAATGTTTAAGAGAAAAGGACATTAATCTACCTAATCTTTTCACTGTCTGCATACAAGTCCCTCACTACCATTCCAAATTAAATTAAGATGCTTTTATAGTTGTATAGATTTGGTATGAAATACTTAATGAAAAGATTTATTTAATACCACACGATCTCTTTAGGACCACAAAAAGTTTGTATTATAATTCATTATGAAATAAGATATTGGATGTTGGGCATTATCTTCAGCTTATTCTAGGTTAATTAGAGAGTCATTAATATAGGTGATACAATAAAACTATATAAAAGCTAATCTCTATAAACAACCTACAACTGCAATAGTTCTTTATCTCATTAGTGGTGGAGAAACCAGTTAGAGCAAATGACAGTCCTTCTACTAATGGCAGCTGGGGCAGTCCAGGTTTCCACAATTGGATTATAACCCAGGGTATAAGTCTGTTAGATTTAAAATATTTAATTTCTATATAAACCAAGGCTTTATGAAGTTGTAGGATGTGGACAGTTAGAGTGAGCATATGTAGGATAGGCATATGTGTCTTCTAACAAAATCCTTTCTCTGTATTTTAATCATTTAAAAGAATTTTAGAAAAAATATGATTGTTAGAGGCATTTTAAATGAAATACATTTTATTAAAGTCATTGCAGTTAAACATAAATATGCTATAGCACGTATTTCTATAATTTCCACAAACAAATATCATAGTCATGATTTAGATTTGAGTTCTGAATTTTCATATATGTGATTTAACCCTTTGTTTAAGAAATTTGGGGAAATTGCTTATATCAGTGCATCTGGCTTTCACTTTAAAATGTGGCATATCTGAACTCACAGACAGCCCTGAAGTAATCACTATATCAAGAACATTAATTCTTGGTTGCTTTCAAGTCAATGCTAAAAACTTCCAAAAGTGCATTTAGTGAATAACCCTGACAGTGCTCTAGAATTTGTGCCAAGGGCTCTCAAAACTGTCACTATAATTCAAAATGTCATTATTTTCCTCTTTAGGAAGTTTGCAGGTGAGGTACAAACTGGACAGACATCAGAATGAAGATGCTTTTGACTTTGACCTTAGAAACTTAGCAGATGGACATTTTCACCAGCTGGTGATCCACAGAGAAGAAGCAGTCCTCTCTGTAGAGGTAACAGCCCCGAAGAAGCATAACCACAAGAAGGCTATAAGAATGAATAATTAAAGGTCAAGAACTCAATAATGAACATTAATAAAAAGCAATCCATTCCACCTCTCCATAAGTGAAGGATGGAAAGCCAAAGGTAGCCTTGATGTGGGAGACTGGGAAAAGGTTTTTATTTTGTCTTGTTTGTTTGCCAATCACTCTTCCAAAGTGATACACTGTAGCCCTTTGAAATGTCAAGCTATCCTTAGTTGTTTCACTTTATCCAGTAAGGAAATACATAGTTTATCATGGCAAATACAGATAGAATTTGTCCACTACTGTTCCAATGGTAACACATCCTTGTGTGATTATAAGAGAATGTATACTATAGCAAATTAAACATGCGAAACTTAAAAAATGAGGAAAGGGAGTAAGCTAATTTTCTCTGCCTTATGAAGGGAAATATATTTAATTTATTCGTAAAACTCTAGTTTTTAACAGTATATGCCATGTTTCCTCCAGAGAAAGAGTTTTGAAGTTTAAAGCAATTGATTCTGTGGCTAGAAAGATGGCTTATCAGTTAAGAGCAAACACTGCTCTTGGAGAGGACCCAAGTTTCATTCTCAGTACTTTTGCCAGAAAGTTCATAACTGCCTGTAACTCTTAACTTCAGGTGATCTGATACCCTCTTCTGACCTCCACAAGCACTGAACTCACTTACACACACACACACACACACACACACACACACACACACACACACACACACACACACCCCTAAATAAAAATAAAATAAATTAAAAATAAAGCAACCAATTCTATCCTTTTGTGATTCTGCCAATTACAGACCCATTATGAAGAAAAGTAGAGTAGAGAAAGGGCCAGGGAGGGTGTGCAAGCTTTACAAGATGGCCTCCTACTCAATATCCTGTTTAAAGGGGATTTTTAAAGCTTCCTTGCAGCAGCTACAAGTAAGTGACCTATTGTTTGTCTCCCCCCCCATTTGCTTCCTGTGGGCATATCTTATAGGTTAACCAGAGTACAAAGAGACAAGTCATCTTGTCCTCAGGGACTGAATTCAATGCTGTCAAATCGCTTATATTGGGAAAGGTTTTAGGTAAGTAGAAGGCAGAGCTTTCCCTGAAAAAAAATTACATCATAAGTGTCATGTCACAGGCTCTGGAAGCATTCATTATGATGCAAGAAGCTCTTGGTTTTATTTTAATAATTATTTCACAGTGAATGGCAATCAAGGTACAGATTGTACTCATGTTGAGTGCATGTACAATCATGAGAAAGTGCCATCTGGCAGATCGACAGAGTCATCCCTTGAAAGAGCCTCACTTAGCAGTCACAGTTATGCATAATGAGGCTGCTCTTCCTCTGACTCTTCCTGAAAAGTGAAAACACCAGTGCAGACAGTTTCAGCACTAACCCCAGGGACTTCTCATCAAGTAATAAAAGTACCTGTGAGCGGAAGGTAAGGAAGAAATGCTCAATTTTCCCAGCAGATAAAAACAGAATGGGCTCCACCCAAATCAGCTTGTTCAAATGTCTGTCTTGAATGATTTTTAAACCACACTCATAACTGTCTATTTTATGGGAAGAAGACATAGTAATTAGTTATGGTACTGACAGGGTAACATTTTAAACCCCAGCTTAGCTTTAAATTTGATATCTTGGTAGCCAAGCAAAAGAATCTTTCTATAAAGAAAAACACCTATTTTTAACTGAACAAGGTGGTATATATCTATAATCCCAGCATTATAACAGCACCCATGTCCAACTGTTCACAATTGCCCATAACTCCAGCTCTAGGAGATCCATTACCTTCTTCTGGCTTCCATATGTCCTGGTTAGTTCTATGTCACCATTACACAAACTGGAGTTATCTGGGAAGAGAAACCTCAGTGGAGAAGATGCTTCCATCAGATGGCCTGTGGGCAAGTCTGTGGGGGCATTTTCTGGATTCTTAATTGATAAAGAAGTGCCCACCCACTGGAGGCAGTGCTACCCCTGGGCAAAGGGTCCTTAGTGCTAGAAGAAAACAAACTGAGCAAGACTTGAGGAGCAAGCCAGTATGCAGCACCCCTCCAGTTCTTGCCTCCAGACTCCTGCCTTGAATTCCTGCCCTGACTCCTATAATGGGTTGTGATGTGAAAACATAAAATGAAATAAATCCTTGCCTCCTTAAGTTGCTTTTGGTCACCGTGTTGTATCAAAGCAATAAAAACCCGAAGACACACAGGAGCACTTGCATTCACGCATACACAAATAATAAAAATACACTTTTAAAAATTTAGGTTCAAAAGCCAGGTATGGTAATAGTACATGCCTATAATCTCAGAACTTGAAAGGTGGAGGAAGGAGGACTGCAAGTTTGAGGACATCCTGCTTGTGTAATGAGACCCCAAACAGAAACAAACAAAGCATTTAAACACAAATTAAGCAAGGAAGCATATAACATGTTGAAAATGACTCCCCTAAATTATATTCAGCTTTTCTACTTTGTCTATACTTATAAATAGAAATAATAATCAAAATCACAATAAAGCACTTCATATATTAGACATCTATTTGAGGATAAGCTCTGCTCTAAGCCTTTTGCTACTTTCAAATCACTTAATAATTATAATTATAATTTTTGTACTAAAACTTATAGTTAAAAGAATTTTTTCTCCTTTAATTTACAATAAGATAGACCAACAAATTGAGTAGGCCACTAATAATATTCCAAAGAAATTTACCCAGGATGCTCAGGGGTAAATCATCAACATTGATTCTCACAACCTCTGGAATTCTTAGTCATTTGTTGGAAAATATTTGGTGAACAATAATTACACATACTTTGTTAGGCACCAAGCAAACTTAGCAATAGGAAGGACTTTTCACTCATTCTCCCTAAACTTAAGAATTAATAGGGAGCATGAGTTGATAAGTAAGCAATTATAACAAAATATTTCTCATACTCATTATCATTTTTATCATGCTTTAGAAAATAGGTCAGGGTTAACTATAATAACATGTTTTCTTTATAAAGACCATTATCTCAAGATCAATTCACATAAATTTTGTAAATTTCACTTTTATATTCTCTATATAACTTTGAATTTCATGAGATGAAGTATTGAAGAATGTGAACATTTAGCATGATGTAGTGGCACAGATCTATAATTCTGACACAGAAGGCTGAAATAGGAGGATTGTGAGCTTGGAACCAACCTTGGCTATATGAATGAGTTCAAGACCATCTTGGGATACATATAAAGACCAGGTCTCAAAACAAACCAACAAATAAGTGAAGAACATAAACACTCAAAAATCCATGAAAGATTACTGTCTCCATTTTGCTATTGTTTTCTTCTTTTTAAAACCACTGTCCTTTTGCCTTAATTAATTTTATGTATATGGATGTTGTGCCTGAAAGTATGTCTGTGAACCACATGTCTCTGGTGCCCTCGGGATACCAGAAGAGGAGTTGCAGATGGTTGCAAGCCACTGTGTGGGTGCTGGAATGGAACCTGAGCGCTCTACAAGAGCAGCCAGTGCTCTCAACTGCTGGAGCCATCTCTCCAGTCCCTAAACCACAATCTTTAAAAAGACATAAACCCAAACAGAATAGAAAGCACAGAATCTAAAGATGTATCTTTTTTGTCTTTCACCAAAAAATAGTGCAGTAGCTTTTAAATATGTATTATAACTACAGGCATGTGGGAATGCTAAACAATGTTGGTCATTAAATGTTTTTGGATCTGGGTGTGATAGGGTACATCTTTAATCCCAGCATTTGGTGAGCAGAGAACAAGCAGATCTCTATAAATTCAACACCAGCCTGGTCTAGATAGTGAGTTCCAGGCCAGTCAGAGTCACAGACCCTGTCTCAAAAACAACAACAAAAAATTTATAGAAGTCATCTTTTGAATGCCATAAGGAATGTCATATAAGGCTATAGCTTTAACAATTTAAGTTACTCAATCTATGCATTTTATGCCACCTTTCTCTATAAAGTACTCTATTTAGAAAAGATGCTGTATGATAACCCAGGGTTTGACTTTTACCTTTTACAAGCTACGTCAGCCTATAATTGATTTGATTTATGGATTCTGGCAAGTTTCCTAAGCCTCCTAAGCCAGAAAGGAAGGACTCTGCTACTCATGTCACATGAGCCTCAAAAGCACCAGTCATTTGCATGGTTTTCTAAAAGCCCTTTGGGGAAATGGCAGAATTGCAGATCAATGAATGCTGTTCGGGGCTGGGTTTGCATTGCTGCTGAATAACATGAGCATGGGGAATTCATGGATTGTTTTTCTATAGAAAGAGTAAAGAAGCATGTTCTTCATCCTAAAAGGACAGAGGACCTTGCCACTTCAGTATTGTTTGTTTCAAATGCAAACTGGAGAAATAACCTAGGTGAAGTGCTATCCAGTCTTGTGTTTCTTGATTTACCTGATAAAAACTTGCAGAGACACTCAGACACAGTCCACTCTTCCTATGTCACAGAGTAAATCCACACAAGGAATCTTTAAAATTAAGTGAGCTATGAGATTTTACATTTTTAAATGAAGATGAAATGTTAGATATATGAGTTAACCCTACTTTAACTTATCTTAAAATAAGTCAACTAGATTATATTATTTGTAGGCATTCCTTTAATGAAAACTGAGAGTTTTCCGAAGTAAGTCACTAACTGGGAGTCAGTAGGGATCATTTGTGGTTTGAGATCTTTAAACTCTTGAAATGTAGCTGGTGCAGTTGAGGGACTGAAATTTTAATTTTACTTCATATTAGTTAGTTTGAATCACAATGAATTTATGTGTCCAACTTATCACACCATGTGTAAGATGGGCTCACTTCTCTAGTCACTCATTTTAGTTCAGTTAAGTGGTGCCTTGTCAGAACCTATTCAGCATGGTGGTGCTCTGGGAAGACACCTCTGCCTCAAATGCATTTCATCTCAAGTGCTGGCCTTCCAAATTCAATGACAGAAATCTATTTCTCTGCCATGAAGTCTATATACTTACCCTAAGAATGTTGAAAGCAAACATCATAAGGTATTTATGCAAAGGAGAATTTACTCAAGAACATATTTCAAAGCAGAAAATGGGCACTTGAAAGGATCTAAAATCACAAGTAGGCAGAGAAGAGCAGAGAGGCCAGGAAGGAGTGCTTTTTTTTGTTATAGAGATCATCAACTAAAAAGAGGGTAAATGAAAGGTTTGAACAATGAAACTTTTTCACAGTAATTGGGAAGTAGAAGCCATGTGAATGTCCCTACAGCAAGAGTTGTTTTATGAAATATGTATTGTACTGAGAAATGATTGTTCACAGTGCTGGTTAAAAGCCAGAGTACTTCCGTCGCTCCTGGTCTCCTTCCTCAGCTATGCTGTGATTGCTTGCCTGATACACTCAGAGTAGGCAAAATATTTCTTCTCTTTTTGATTTGCACACTTAAAGTTTGCCATATTAAGGATAGGGGAAAGATGACTCCTGCTTCATCATCTTCAAATTAAACTATTGTTTAACATTAACAGTCAGATTTATAAGAAAATACTCTGCTAAAAGTGTCTTATTTTTCCCTAAAATCTGTGCAAAGTCATCACATCAGCAATAGATATCACTACACTAAATCTGAATAAATTAAATTGCTATAACAGAAAATAGTCAAACGCTTTTGCAATCTCAAAAAGTCAGTTCCAGGACAGCCAGTATTGTTACACAGAGAAACCCTATTTCTCAAAACACCAAAAGGTAGGAAGGAAGGAGAAAAGGAAGGAAGGAAGGAAGGAAGAAGAGAAAAAAGAGAAAAATAAGCAAAAACGAATGAACTAGAATTTCCAGAACTGTGTCTTCATTTCCTGGAGTCACTTTACTGTAAATCCTCAAATCCTTGGCTGTGAGTTCCAGTAAAAGTGTATTTTAACAGAGAGTTACAACCTCTTTCCCCAAGCCCCACATGGTAGAAGGAGAGAGTTGATTCCTGAAAGCTGTTCTCGGACCTCCACATCATATGCACACCACACACAAATAAACAAATAAAATGTAAAATTTTTTAAATTAGCTGTTTTAATGATCTGGTATGGAAATTAAATGAATTAAAATTAATTAATTTCAAACTAGTCATGGTAGTGTACACCTATAATCCACCGCACTGTACATACAAACCGAAGTTCAAGGTCATCCCACTATGGAATTTTATTACAAAGCCAACTTTGTCACTGGAAGCCACCACGGTTAAAGAGCTGATGGTGGTGAGCATGGCCACTCAACTACACTAAATCTGAATAAATTAAATTGCTATAACAGAAAATAGTGCTTAACATAGCAAATTGCTATAACAGAAGGCTGTGCTTTCCAGGAGCTTGTGACAAGGAAAGCGCTCCAGTCCTGCCTCTGGTCCTGACTGTGACCCTCTATCCTGCCCTCAGAACCCCTGGATGTTGACCCTGACACAAGACAGGCAGCAGCTCAGGGCTTCACTGGCTGCCTCTCTTCTGTTCGATTTGGCCGGGAAGTCCCACTGAAGGCTGCACTACACCAGAGTCAAGCCAGTGTCACCATTCAAGGCCAAGTGGCCGCTGTGTCACAGTGTGCAGAGAGTCCTGGCTCACCAGTGCAGGAACGGGCTCCAGGGCCCTCTATGGGTGCAGGTGTGTGTGGTCCTTCCCTCTCCCTGCCCCATCCCACCCCTACACACACACACACACACACACACACACATAGCAACCTGCTCCTCCTGGCAGTGTGTACAAGCATTCTGCTTCTCTCCCCTTTTCTTTTGCAGGTCCTTCTGGATCCACAGAAGATAGACAGCCCCTTCCTAACACAGACAGGAGTGACCCTGGGATTATCGGAGGTAAAGACATAAGCCAATCTGGTCTTTGCATTATTACCACTTTGACAAAGAGTTAAATAGTACAATAGAAAATGAACCAACATTCGATGGTGAGGTCAAAAAGCTGTATTAGAGTGTGTTGGTTTTTCTGAGATAATGTTTATGAATTGCCTTCTCTAGAGACTCTGAGTGTAATATTGGGGATTCTGAAAGAACAGTTACAAAATAGGAAAGTTCTTAATAAGAACTGTACTGACAGTGCTACCAGTCGTTAAGCCATCTGTACCATGGCTTGTGCTTTAGTACATATGATGCCTGTGGATTGTAACGTAAGACTAATGCTGGTAGTCCCAAAGTCTCCCACTCAGTTACCCTGACTTACTGCTGGTTCAATATATGCCTAGGGCTGAGAGTCACTGCTATCTCTGGGGTTTCAGGGTTTTGGAATTTTAATACCTGACTCTCAAATAGCCACATAAACTTAGTAAATACCATGTAATAGTTTTTGGTAATAAAGATTGATTTTCCATTGTTACACTACTATTTCAAAAATATAGCATCATAGAAGGTATTGAAAACAACTTCATGGACTGGTGAAATGTCTCAGGAGACAAAGTATTTGCCATATAAGCATGAGGATCTGTGTTCCCATTTCCCAAACCCACCTAAAAATCAGAAGCTACCTATAGACACAATAGCATGTGTCTACAACATATCTTTATACTCCTAAAAGAAGCTCAAGGGTAGAAAAAAAGAAGAATCCAGAAGGCCACAGCCAGCTAGCCTGACATACACAGCAATGAACAATGAGAAACTCTATCTCAAAAAAGGTAGAGGATGAAAGCTGACACTTATGGCTGTCTTTTGAACTCTACATGTAACTGCATAATTGCATCACATACACACACACACACACACACACACACACACACACACACACACACACACACACACCATCAGTAAAATGTACCCATTTAATTAGACTAACAGTAACGTTTACTCTACTTTAGTCTTAAGCACTAATTACTTTTTAATGAATTTAAAACTTCCATCCAGTTTACTGATGGGTACACATGGTCTTAGAAACTTGTGCATGTTTCTGCTTTTAAATCCAAAAGAATTTGCTCAAATACGATCATGCTTAGGGAAGAATAACAGCAGGTCTATCCCAAAGTAGTAATAACTGAGAATGACGTCAAACTGTTATAAAATCACATGACCTTAAAATCCCTGAGTTTAGGAGATCCAATATATGACATAGTATTGACTCTGTTGCTTTAACGTAACTTTCTGATCAGTGCTTTCAGTAAAGCTTCCAGCCGGGGCTCAGTATTTTGATTTGTGCTTTTCTTTTCTCTCTCCAGGAATAACAGCAATTGCGATATTTGTTTTGCTGTGTGTGTCTGCTATAACCATACATGTTCATCAACAGAGAAAGTTACGACAAAAAAATGAGTCAACAGTCTCAAAACCTGAAGAGTGCTAGGACTGCTCTCAGAAGTGAAGTGTGAGTTGACACAGAAGCAGTGTCTTGTTAGACATCGTGGCTGACCAGCCTTTTGACAGTCCCATCCCTCCCAACCAGTGTGTGCCCAACACCAGCTTCCAGAGGACTAACAGTCTCAGAATCTCCAGGAGACCGCCTTCTTCCTCAGCAAAACTCTCCCTCCCAGAAATGTACTAGAAAGGATATGGAGTCATCAGTCATGGTAGAGTTGTTCCCCCAGGTGGAATTCTCTTTTATGAAAAGGGTTTCAATTTGTGTAACCGTTACAAATTTTAGCTGAGAAACCAAGTGGCCATTTAGCTATGATCCTGCTTAGAAAATGACACAGAACTTTCATTCAAAGTAAAACTGTTGTTTGGTTGGTTTTTTTTTTTATTGCTGTTTCTTGAAAGCTTATCTGGGATCTCTTTGTTGTTCCTCTGAAAACATGTATAAAATAGATCTATTTAGCCTGTATCTCCATGGTCCTGGAATACAGGGTCAAGTGCCCTGTAAAAGAAAAAAAGTAAATAACAGCAACTTTCCTGTCTGCTGGCCAATACAAAGAGAGGCCTGGAAATATTTCTGGTGCATTGTTTTTTTTAGATAACCATTTTTAATCATTTTGATAAATTTCAAAGTTGAAATTGGTATTGAATGTTATGAAATTTTAATATTGGATTTTTAAATGGAAAAGAAAATTAATGGGCAACAAAAAGCATAGTGAATATCCACTAAGAGAAGCAGCTGTCTTATTTGTAATTATAGGTTTTTATAAATTATGGTTATGTTTTAAATTTATGGCCATATAAACTGTTTCTTATTCAATAACATTCAAGCCAAACATAACTCCAAAATATTGAAAGTATCTGTCAGCTTTTCTTTATTATTCTGTATTTCTATTTTCTAAAAGTTGTTACTGATATGCTTTGAATTTTTATGACTATACTGTATACAGAATATCTTTTTATTAGGCAAATTAGCTCTAACTGAAGAGCCCCGATTCCTTTTGGAATTGCTTTGGGCATAAATACTGTATATTATCCTCTCTGTCCAGTTGTTTTTACATTGTAAAATTAAGAGTGCTAACTCCAAGGAAACACAGCACTTGCATGATCTGCATTAAACTTACTACTCTACTCACAAGTTTATGATCACTGGACCAAATTCTCATAGATTACTGCAAATTGAATATGTGCTCTTAACTGAAGTATGTCTCACTAGGGATTCTACACACACAAAGAGCAGAAGATGGAAATAAATTAATGGAGACAGTTTCAGGAACTAATAATAAGGCAGTGTCATCTGGTAATTAAATAAACTACCATTTGATTTATACCTGTTATATTAAAAACAATGATGCTACATTCACAAGACTCCACATACCAACTACCTGCTAAGGACTATTTAGGTTATATAGCTCATCCACATCTGGGAAAGTTGGAAATTTCCCATTCAACATTACCACTACATAACTGACTTTCTATCTCATTTGTGTTATTTTTAAAAGGGGAATATATCACCTTTGTCTTAAGTCTGTTTCTAGCATTCTCATCTCTGTTGATGTTTATATAGGGGATGTTTTTGTATTCATACTGTATTATTGCATATGTGTGCAAAGACACAACTTCATGAATAATATGTGTTTCTGTGGGTTTTTTCTCAAAAGCCCTGTTAGAATGGAGGAATAGTCTACAAAAATATAGTTACTTATTAGTCAATATAGGTACCATACAGTCACTACAACATTTGTACACATTGATATTCCATTGAAAATTTGAGAAGCTAGAATTTCACAGGGATTCAGAAGATGAAACTCCATGTCTACTGTTCCAAATGTTTGACAAGACAGAAAAAGGAAAGCATCATTTAGCATCAAAATGTCATCTATGAACAGTTTTCCAAGGTGACTTTTTATTAGAAAATAAATTCATTTTTGGAAGAAAATAGGAAAAATATTTTAAGGGAAGTTGTGTAAAATAAATTCAGTTTTGAAATAAAATAAAATTATTTTAAGAAAAGTTGTATAAAACAAATTATAAGGCAATTTCCCCTAATTTACACAACTATTTTCATGTAAGTGCATTCTTACTTAATTGTATGTTAACTGTTAAGATCCCTTTACCTATTTATGATCTGATATTTATCAACTTGTAAAGTTTTCGTTTTAAGTTATTTAACATACCATGAAAGAAAGACAAATCTTTACTGACTGCTAGACCAAAACTGTATGAATGTATGTATTTAAAGATTTGTCAGAGAACAAATGTTCAAAAATAAGCTAACTAAAGTCATATCTTCAGTACTTTTGCTGTTGTAATAAGACAATACTAAACATTCTTTGGATATATAGATGTTAGTTGCAAATCACAGCCTTCTATGGTATAAAACTAAAAGTTTCCCCAAAATTTTTTTCTTTTTTTCTTTTTTTTTTCTGGTTTTTCGAGACAGGGTTTCTCTGTGTAGCTTTGTAGCCTATCCTGGCACTCGCTCTGTAGAAGAGGCTGGCCTCGAACTCACATCGATCCACCTGCCTCTACTCCCGAGTGATGCAAAATTTTGTTCTTGAAGAAGAAAATAAGCTCTTCATGTTGTAATATTATTGATACACCTTCCCAGTGAGGAATCACTCAACCCACTTAAAGATTAACAAAGGAAAGAAATCTTTAATGTGGCTCATGTCTAACTCCATCTAATGCCCAAAAGGGAGCCAGCAACAAACAGAAGATTTTGTTAGTTTATATACACCTTAGGCTTATGTATTTTATACACACTGTCATCCTTAAATATCTTTTAGGTCCCAGCCCCAAGTTACACTTTGAACAATTTAAACAAACAGGAGACTTCAAGTCTGGCCACTTGGGAAGATGGTAGATTTACATAGCAAAGATACTGCCTGAATCATTTAAGTGTCCTTCTTTTCTAACAGCTGTTTCCCAGGTTCATCTTGCCCACCTGACAACATTATGCTTCTCCTACAGTGGACTTAATGGCAGACCAGGGTGTAATGATGGTTGTAGCCCTGAACTGCTCCTTAGATGCATCTTTGATTGGCAGGGAAGGGATGATATGAGCCTTAACTGCCTGTTATAAATCAGGGTTGCCTCCTTTTGTTGTGGGAGTGGAGCCTAAGTGGAGGTCAATCTTGATGAAGAAACATTAACAGAAACTTCCCAGTAAACCTTTATAGTACAAACTTCTTTCCTACAGTTTCTAAAAAGTCTAGTTAGTATAATATATATCTTCCAGTCATATGGAGGCAGTACTCCTTTAGCTAAATTCTTTTCACAACTTACTGTTTCCTAAGCAAGTTTATCAGCAAGTCATTTATAGCATCAATTTTTACTACTTCAACTTTCTCCTGCATCAGAAGCACACAAACATTTCACTCAGAAACCATCAGCACTGTGAACATCACTAAACAACATTTCCCCTCCTGGGAGATAGTTTTGGAAAAATGTAAAGCTGTGACTTCTTGAAAATGATCAAAAGTGTTTTTACCAGGAACAAAAATAATTCATTTGGAAAGACAATCAGTACTCTGCTCACAAATGCATTACTGGAGGGACTTACTAATATATCTACCTTCCCTTCCCCTTTTATGAATAACATAGAACCTCAGGCAGGGGAGGTTTTGCATTAGCCTGTGGTGAGTACAGCCCCAAAGAGGCTAGTTGACTTGTGATCTTGTGCTTTTATTATTCACACCTTAGGCTTATGAAACTATTCTCATTCCTTGATCCAAAAGGCCAAGAATCTTTCTAAATCCCTCCCTAATACTGCCTGTGTTTTCTAATATCCTACCTTAAATTTTGGTTATAGCTAGCTCCGCCCTCTGATTCAAAGCCACTTTATTGTCAGTCTCATTGTAGTCACAGTGCAATCAAAAGGATCAGCCATCTGAGAAGTCCTGTTAGAAATCAGGTGGACAGTAAAGCATGGTAATGGAGATCATGACAGCTCAGTGTTAGAAAGCTAAAAGCCTTCTTTATGTTGCTGACAACTGATCTACCCACCTTTCTGCTCCCCTGGAGTGGTGAGGCCTTCTCATGGGGGTGTCTGTCACAAGTCATGTATGCTTTGGGATAGGGACCCTCCCCGTGTGTCTGGCTGGAGGAGTATTCCTCTATCTGGGCTCCCAAAGTCCTTAGGGGAAGAGAGTCCCATAGATTTCCGAGGTTTCTCAGTGAAACCCATCTGGTCTGGAAGTCCCATGCTGATTCCAGCTATCAGTCTGGGGGAGTTCCAATGTTCAGGTCAGCTGTTTCTGTGGGTTTCACCAGCCTGGTCTGGACCCCTTTGCTCTTCACTGTCCTTCTCTGCATCGGATTCCAGTTCAGTTCAGTGTTAGCTGTGGGTGTCTGCTTCTACTTCCACCAGCTGCTGGATGATGGCTATAGGTGGCATAAGTAGTCATCAATCTCATTATCAGGGAGGGCATTTAAGTAGCCTCTCCTCTATTGCTTAGATTGTTAGCTGGTGTCATCTTTGTAGATCTCCAGACATTTCTGATTTCTTTGTTATCTCTATTCTTCCCTGACAATTTCTGACTCAACCTCTCTGCTCCCTCTTCCTCTATCCCTCTTCCTCTTCTGTGCTCCCCCTGACTGGGCTCCCAAAGTCTCACACCTAGGCATTGAGCATACAACTGAACTGGGTTCTCCAGGCCACACCTATGGGGCATAAGTACAACTTCCTGGATGAGGTCTGAGGATTTGCCAGGCATCTTCACAGCACTGATCTGTTTCTGTTCATGGATCAGTCCTGTTTGTTTTCCCAGCTCTCAGTCTGGGGAACTAGAGTTCCTGGATTTGTTCAGGTGCCTTCTGTTGGGTTTCAGGGCCTGGTCAGTTGTGGTTACATGTCCTTCTTCTGCAGTCTGGGTTGATCCAGTTTATATGGATGGGTCTTTACTAGTGGTCCTGTCTCACTCCTGCCATCTGCTGGAGACTATCATAGTTTAGTGAGCTATAGCTTATTGCTCTCTTGTTAGGAGGGTTCATCTTTACAAAGGCTCATTTCCCTTAGCTGGTAGTGCTCATCTCTTCCCTCCTCATTTCCCTACCTTTTCTCTCCTAAAATGTCTCCCCATTATATTCTGGTCTTGTTATCTTGGTCCCCCTCAACCTTTCTGCTCCCTCATGTCCTCTCCATGCCCCTTCTCAATCTCCTAGATACTCCTCTTCCCCTCCCAATTTGGGATCTTGACCCTTTCCCTTTCTCCAGAGGACTCTTAGGGTCCTCTTTAGTTAGCTTCTCTGGCAGTGTGGATTGTCTTAATCCTTTACTCTATGTCTAAAATCCGCATATGAGTGAGTCATACGCTTGTTTTTGTGATCAGAATGGTTTCTTCTAGTTCCATCCATTCATTTTTCCTAGTAAAGCTCCCCGACATGTATTTGTGCTAGAATAAGAGCTAGTGTAAGAGCCAAGTTCATATTAGATGGGTAAAGTTGAATTTCATTTTACATGTTTTAAGAGATTCCCATTATTGTGTATAGATTATCTCTTTAGTGAAAATTCTCTTTGCCTTTCTCATGAAACATTAGGAAGCATCCAGAAGTTTATAAAACATATGAGGTTTGATCCTTTTCTTCTATTTGGGTGGTCTTCCATTTGTCTCCATTCTTTGTCTTTGAGAGGGTGTGCTGATTCAAGTATGCTAACTTTTGAGTTTGGGAGGGAGGATTAATGTGGTTTCACAGGTTAGTCACCTGGAAAGCATGGGGGATCAGTGGTGAGCATTGGTAAACTCATATTTTGGTTCTTCCAAGCTTTACCCAATATTTTTTGTTTCCCTTTGTATTGTTTCAGCTTGAACCAAAGTCTGCATCAGTCAGCCTACAGATTGAAATTCTTTGATTATTTCTTTTTCACAGAAAACTACCTGGGTTTTTTGACTTCTTCAAATGTACATACTTGGGCATGCTGTACTTCACACAAAACAAGAAATTATGCTTTTTTATTTTTAATTTAAAATTCATTGATTTTATTGAATTCTGCCTTGTTTGCTTTTTTTGTGAAATTTCTGTTCCTTCTAACTTTTTAAGGGTGTTTTTTTGTACCTGTTGAGGTGTTGCTTATATTGCCAAGTATGTTCCTTAACCCTGACAAGTGTTTATTTTATATTGAAGATGTGCTGTTCGACATATTTTTGATAAATGTTAGAGAAAAGTGGTTCCATCAGAGATGAAACCCTCTTAGAACTGTTTCAGTGTCAATAATTTGGGTTTCAGTTTTTTGTAGGCATTCTCCGACTCTTGTATCTCTTAATCTTTTTTATTCATACCCAGATGTGCAATTACAGGTTTATTTACATTTGTCATAGAGTTTGTAGAAAATTCTCTTGTGCTGTTGTTTATTCACATTAAAACCCTGTACAAAAATTAAAATACCTGAAGATTCATTTTCCTAGGCTCCCACATGTATTTTTAGTAATTAATGATACTTTAGATGGAAGAATTAGTGAAGTTTTACATATTTGTAGCATATATGTATAGATATTTTTAAAAATCTGATGATTTCTGCAGTGAAACCTTGGCATCAGAACAGACATGCCACCAGATGCATCTTTCTTCCTGAAAATCCCTGTACTCCTTGTCCTGTTATGAGTGCTTCACTGATGACCTCACAGACTGGGATTCAGAGCCTCGTTTAAAGCATTCTGTATTAGCTTCACTGGTGTGGCAAGATTATTTATGACACCAAAACAAAATAATAGACAAGCTTATACAAGCATACTGTAGAACAGGTATCTAGCTCTTGATTTTTTAGAGACAGCTTTTCGTTGACATTCTGTTTTGTCTTTTTCAGTTCATTGATCTCAAGGCAAGGATTATTTTATTTGTCTCAGAAATTCTAACTTCTGGAAGGAAAGATAAATGTTACAGTTCCAGTAAAATCCTCAAGTCCAAGCTGTGTCAAATTAAAATTAATAAATGGCAATAAAGATTTTCCTCCAGACCCTAAGACCATGGGTTCCCTGTTTTAAAATAAATCCCTTTTAAATTCTTTAATATTCAATTTTAAAGGCTGTATACTATTACTCAATAAATAAAAAGCATTCCCCATCATTCCATAATTGGCTAAAAACACTTGGGATGATAATCCAAGAAAATTGACCCCCTCTCCAGGAATCTTATGTCGAGAGAGGGAAAAACCTGGGAGCCTGTTGTCAGTTAGAGGAGGAGATTGTCTCCTGGAGAGAGATATTACACAGTTCTGACAACTTCTCAGTCCACTTAGGAGAGACTGGGCTGAGACAATGATGGTCTGGGGAGTGTGGCAGAGACTGCTCTTGTCCTCTGTTTAAACCTCATGTCAGAAACCAGAAGGCACACTTGGGACAGAGGCTGCCATATCTATCTGTTCTTCCCAATGTGGCCACATTGGATAGACTTCTTTCTGATTTTGACTATTACTTGTTTGTTTAAATAACTGAATGAGAAAAGCTGATTAGGGCTTCAAGGGCCTAGGTTTTGACCCTAACAACTCTGCTAAAACTTTTACCTTAGAAACGATGGATGTTTGTTGTAAACCCTGGACGATACAAGGAAACATCTGAACAGGTTGTATTTATCTAGACCTTGAGAGGAGAACATAATCACATAGTCTGTAGTCACAGCAATCAAACAAAATACTTGGGTTTTATGAGGGCATGGCCACATGCAAAGTTTGAATGAAAACCTCTGTGATAGGAAGAATTACTGCAAAGACGTCCAAGTCCTGTGATGTGACAAAAGGCATTAGAGTTGCAGGTGCAGTTAAGGTTGCTAGTCTACTGATGTTAGAATAGGGGGGATTTTTATTCATTCTGACCCAGGATCCATCATATCCCCTATGGATTCTCAGGGACTTTTGTAATAAGATACTATGAAGGCAATTTATATATTTTTTCATTTAACCTTCAGGACCATCATGTAGGGATGGAGCAGGCTAAGGTATTGTTTGAGAGGATCCATGAGGCAGAGTGGGATCAGCATGGGCTTTTGAGTCTCAGTGTAGGGCCTTTCCCAAACAGTTTGACCAAAAATTCAAATGTATGAGCTCTTGGAGGTTGACCTTACAGTGAATTTTTTTCATTGTTAGTGGAAAAGAGAATTTTTCTGTTGATATTTTTACAAAAATTAGTATTTCCAGGAAAGTCACTCAAATTAGTATTAAAGTGTTGTAAATCAAAGTGTTGATAATTGTATTTCATGTATTGCTTGTAGTTTACTGTTGAAATGTCCACTACCTGGCTGATTTGGAGGGAGCATTCATTACCAGCTGTAGAGTAAAATTTTAGAAATTATACCTTAATAGCTTCTCTAGGCTTGGCTGGTTTTTATAAAAGATTGGTCTTCACTATTTCAGATCCAGGTACTTTTGTGGACACTGCTAAGGAAGTCCTGACAGGTGCTTCCCAGTTGTGACAGGAATAGAAGTTCAGTCCACTAAGGGGTTTTAGTGGCTCTTCTAGTGAAGCTGTGGTAGCCAGCAGAAATGCAGAAAAATGTGGATAAGAACCAGGGTGCCTTATTGACTGTTGCATCTGTTTTCTTCTCATTCTGCATGTGGGACTGGGATGGATTTGTGCTAACCATTGGCCAACAGGGAGGCTGCAGAGTCTTAACTTCTTGCCAGGTAAGTACTATGTATTCATCCCTTGAACATCCAGAGGGCCACACCCACCTCCTTTTCAGTGCCCTTGTCTCCTGCTTTGTAATGACTTTTGGCATTCATGTGATGCAACAGTGGCTAATGAAGCTGTCTTTAAAGCCATGGAACACTAATCAGATCCCTGGACATTCAAAGATGCTTTTAAGAGAGCATTCATCTACAGGCATGAATGTTAATACACAGTGGGCCCCCAGAGGTCATCTGCTATGTGCGGGTCTTCATTACCAGGACTGATGCTACCTTACTACAAGTGATTCATTTCCAAAAGCAAAAAGCCATCAAAAGAACTTGAATGATACATTTTAAGGACTTTGGATTTCTGACTTTACAGTGAAAAAACAAATGGGCAAGTTCTTATTTGGGAACTTATTTGGGAAAGATCAAAACAAAACTAACAATAGCTCTAGCTCCAAACTGGAGTTCATTACTATGGTGGTTTGAATGAAAATGACCCCAAAGGTAGTGGCACTATTATGAGATGTGCCAGCAAATACCCATACCCATATATAATACATTAATTAATTAATTAAAGAATAAATAAATATCTTTTTTAACTTTTTCCACCTTACTCTCCCAAAATTAAATGCTTTAAATATTTTATTTTCAAAAAAATTTCACTGTAACTATATGTGAGCATTTCCACTGTAGTGATTTACTTCAATAACCATTTAAAACTTCATTTTTTATTATTTAATTTATGTGTTTGGTGTGTTGAACTGGGTGTTGTTATGTGGTGTGTCTGTTTGGGTGGATCTTCCCTGTTCAAATTCCTGTTCAAGACAATATCCCTTTACATGTGCTCAGCGTCTCATCTTCTAGTTTATTATAGATCCAGCCAAGTTGACAACCAAGATTAACAATCTGAACCCTCTGTGGTCATTTAACAGTAATACTAAGCTAAAAAAAACTATGCTTCCAGTGACAGTGTGTCATTGCATATAGAAATTCCTTGTTCTGAAGCTTATGCTTGAGTCTAACCTGAAATTTTATATAGAGTCTGGCTATATTTTCCACAAAATAAACAAAATTTTGTGCCTAAAATTTATTTGCTTTTCCTTGAACATTCCTACTGAGGTTGATAAAGAAACTGTTTATGCCTAGGATAAGAATTCATTGTTTAGGTTGTTGTTTATTTAGTTTATTAGTTCATTAAACAAGCTATTTATTGTTTGTGCTTCCTTTTGCTTAGTTAAAAGCTTCTTGACTGGAATAGTTACAGGATTAATAAATGAGTCAAAAGAAGTTCAGAAACTGAATTTCAAATTTATTTAAAAACTTATTGAGTTATGTGGTTTCATCTCATGCGATTCACGCCGGGCATTGGTGGCACATTCCTTTAATGCACTCGGGAGGCAAAAGCAGGTGGATCTCTGTGAGTTCAAGGTCAGCCTGGTCTCCAGAGCGAGTGCCAGAATAGGCTCCAAAACTACACAGAGAAACCCTGTCTTGATTCACTTTTACCTCATTAAATATGATAAAAATAGACATACTGACATCTTTGAGGTGATTTTTGACTTACCAGAATATAAGTGGCTGTGATTGTTATATGTCTCTCATTTAGAGCAAGCTTTAAAAGTCTTTTATATAATTTCTATTTACAAGTTAAACTTACATGGTATTTAGATTGTAGTCTGTCCTCTGCTGTGCAAGCTGAGAATCAAGTTTGTTTAAATGAGTTGAAAAGATGGTTCAAGGGTTTTGGCTACTTGCTATTCTTTCAGAGGGTCTGAATTCAGTTCCTAGCACCCATGTTGGGCACCTCACACCCAACTGTAACTCCAGCTCTAGGGTATATCTGATATCTTCTCCTGGTCTCCATAGTCCCTGCATTCAAATGTTCATGCACATACATACATACACACACAAGCACATATACATATAATTAAAATATTTAAATCACAGTCATGTGGAATTGGAATAGTGAAGGAAGTTGTAGTTACAGGTAGTTGTGAGCCTCCCAATGTGGGTGCGGGGAACTGAACTCAAGTCCTCTGAAAGAGAGAGGTAAGTATTCTTATCCACTGAACCATCTCATCAACCCCTTTTGCAAATATTTTACATTCCAGGTTTCTCACAGCTAAAAGTTTAATCAACTGTCTGAGTTTTAAGGAACTGTTTTTACTTAATGCCTCGGCATTAGTTTTTACATTTCCAGTTACCAAAAACCTAAAAGAATCTGTGTTTCTGTGGGAGAGCAACATATATTAGTATTGTATCATATCATTAGGAAAAGTTGATGAACTGAGACCATTGTCAAAGTGCCATCACTTAAGGCTACATCATAGTAATAATAATCTTTAAAGTGTAATTTTACTAGTGGGAACCTAGTTCCCCTTGAGGAACCAGCCTATGAGTCCAGATGTCAGTCCATAAATAAATTCTATTTCCCTATAAAGTGGTTTTCAGATGTGTGCACATGTCACCCATGGAACATAGTAATCATCCACTAAATGCATTTATATGCAGCAACTGTAAAGCACTTTGACTATTTCCAAATAAGCATACAATAATAATAAGTAGCTGTAGAGGTTCACTCCACATCCAGCTCCTATAACTGAATTACATACAATGTGTTATTATAATATCCAATGGGCACTTCAAGGAGCTGAGTCTTAGAAAGTTTAGCCAGCTCAACAACACTTAGTGAGACATGGGTATCAGAACCCAACCTTTGAACTTTACATAAACCACACCATAAGAAGCAGACAAGATGCCTTACATAAGGGTCTAGGTGGTTAAATATAGCTCTCAGCTCTCAGGTCTCAGCTCTCATCAAAGAAGTTTCTTTTGTAACAGTTAGATACTGTTGCAGAAAACCACAATCAATCAAACTTCAGAAAACATGATAGTGTGGTAACCCACCCCAACTGATATATCTGTTACACAACTCCTATACCTTAGGAAAGACCAACAAAAAGACTGTAAATGTCAGATTAGCAGAAGTCTGCTATGAGCCTATATCTCATAGAAATGTCATGGAAGCTACATCCATAAAATCTCAACAGCATAGCTGCCTAAATAAGACCTGAACAGGATGGCATCAATTGACATGCTAACCTGGAAGGGGGGAGCTCACAAAGCATCAATCCTAGGCAAAGAACTAGAAGCAACGAAGAAATGCTGAAAGAAAGAGAAATGGTATTCCTCAGGCAAGAGCCCTCCAAATGGTTATCCAATACAATGGTAGTGATTAGGTAGTGATCAGCCCTGAAAATATATACATACAAATAGCATTATACGAACTGAGTAGATTGTATATTTAAGAGTGTGTGTGTGTGCGTGTGTGCATGTGTGTGTGTGTGTGTGTGTACATACATACAGATAGATAGATAGATAGATAGATAGATAGATAGATAGATAGATATAAAGAGGCCATGGATCTGATAATAAGGTGAAGGTAATCCTATTTTAATCTCAGAAAATACAAAATTAATTAAAATCATCAAACCAGGATCCTCACCCTGTACATGAAAGAAGATCATGAACACACAGAATCTCAGAAAGTAGTAACTCCCTTCCTTAAAAGGAAAATTGAAATGTTCTTTTGTGACTGGCAACATATTTATTGAAGCCATTAGGATGGAAGAAAGAAAGCTCAATCATGTTTGGTGACATTTCAGGACATTTGGATCATCAGTTTTAATTTAAATCTTAACTTCAGTGTTCATCAACTGAAATCAAGAGATGAGTTAGTGGGCTCATTCTTGTGTTTTCTGACTAGTGCAGGTCTGTGATAGTTTACATTGTTTATACCAGACAGCTGTCATTTTACATGAGCTTCAACTACCTTATTGGAAGAAATTTCACTTTAACTGAAATGTTCTTTATGATATTATATTTTCCAGCATATTATAAAGGAGGTGAATCCTGTAAATTTACATAGTATAGTTATTAACTTGAATGACTCAGTATATTCATCAAGTTGTATAACCACAGGCCCAGTTAATTGTTGGATATTTCATTATTCCCGCATAAAAATATCAAAACTGTCACCTCCATTTCCTTACATTGTCTCCAGTCCTATGCAGTCAAAATCCAGTCTGTCTCTATGGAATTTCAATAGTGGGCACTTTAAATAGATGGAATTGTGTAGTAAAAATATTAACTTGAATTGTTATGATGTTAAAACATTGAATTAGTACTTGTTTTAAAGCTCTAACGTGGTGAAAAGAAAAGTAGAGCCAAAAAAATCATACTACTTAATTCTAGCCTAGAATTTAAGAAATCTCAGAGAGATAGCTCAGTGGTTAAGAGCATTTGCTGCTCTTGCAGCCTAGGTTTGGTTCCCAGCATCCACATGGTGGCTCACAACTGTCTGTAACTCAAGTCCCAGGGAACCTAAGTCCCTCTTCTGGACACCCTGGGCACCACAAAATATACATGCAGGCAAACACTCATAAGCATGAAAATAAATAAATTTAAAATAATAAATTCTACCCTAGCTTCTTTTTGTCATGACCCTAAAGGTTTCTCATGAAGATTAAATATTCTTTTTAGTGTCTGTCATCAGGCTAATATGCAAAAGCTGATTGATATTGTCCTTACTTATCACTGAGAGTCTGATGGTAATGGAGACGAAGGTTACAATTGTTTACTCAAGAGAGATCACTCAAAGTGTTGAGTTACAAATGTAGGTCTATATCAGCTATAAAAAAAAAATAAGATAGCCTGTCCCCACAAGGTAAACATTATTGTAAAATTAGACATAAAATGGCAATTGAAACATTGTGCAATCCCAGCACTTGGGATGCTGAGACAAGAAAGGCTTGAGTTTGAGACCTGCCTGAGCCTTGCAGGAAAACTCTATATCATAAAGAAAACAGGACAGAAAACTCTAAATATGTGATATTCTCCTGAAATATGTCCTGAGAGTAATTCCAAAGGAGGGATGGATTTTTGCTAGAAGAATCCACATTCACTTGGGCAACTCACTGAAATGCAAGAACCTGTAATAAAATACCTTGAAAATGTTTATCCAGTTATCCAAGCCAGTCTAAACACAGAAAAATTACAACAGAGAAAAGCAGGAAAAATTTATCTTGATGTTACTTCTTAACATAAGAACTTTATAATGAGATATCACAGTGAAACATAAGTTTGGCATAAAATGTCAAAATAAATGATTAATGATGTGGTTAAAAGCTGTTATTCTTACTAAACCCTTAATTGTGAGTAATATGTCTATATAAAGTTAATGAGCCAGTATTTTACAATGCACCAATATGATTAACTTTAAAATAGATGAATTCTGTTACTCATGGTTACTGGTAGACAGTATTTCATAGGTTCTAAAAGTCTTGTGTGAAATGTTTCTTTTGATTATAATGGCAGAAAACAATGACAGATGATGGCTTCTGTCTCCACAGGTATTATGTAATTAAAAGTTACACTGCAAAGCCTCCCTGGAGGATTAGATGTGCTTTAATTGCTGGGAAGCCTTAAATCTGGCTTGAGCCAAAATGAGCCTTATTGTCTACATTACAGAAAATGACTCCAGTCCAGTAAGTAGTGATCTGCTATTTGAAAGGTAAGTCATTATAATATTTTAGGGGAAGGGCTCAGTCAATAAAGTGTCTATCTAACTAAACACAAGCACCTGAGTTCAGATCCCCAGCATCCACATAAAAGTCAGGCCCAGTGGTTGATATCTATGATCTCAATACTGGGAGTCAGAGACTGGCGGATACCTGGGAGCACAATGGCCAGCCAGGCTAGTCAATCAGTGAGCTCTTGTTCAAATAAATAAAGGAATGAGCTGGAGAACAGCAGAAGACACCCAATACCAACCTCTAGCCCGTTTCCTAGGTGATTCTAGAGCCCATCAAGTCAATGAATAAAAGCAACATGCCTTCCTACTCTGGCTGATTCCCTTCCTCTTTCCAACTAGTCTCTTTTCTACTTTCATTGCTTTTGTATTACACAATGTGTTTAATTAGGGTTATTTATAGTAGCTTGAGTAAGTATTTACATGGCAAACGTTATCTTACCAGTGGTTAAACCTCTGAAAAAAGACATCTCTTCTTCCATTAAGCATTAACCCTCCCTGTTATAAATCTTCAGAAAGCAAAGCATAAAAAAGTGAGTTCAGTTTAAAAGTTATATCAAGACTGGAAGAGCAGAGTATTTCCAATAGTGTCCTCCTAGACTTTATTAATGCTGAGAAAAATTAAGTCAGTGATGGAAAAAAATGTCTACCACAGGGAGTATATTTTTGCAATTAATTATTTTACATCTTATTTTTTTAACTGAAGGAAACTTTATGGCCAGTTTGAACTTGATAAGAATTAAAACTCCCTCATTAGAGGCCAGTGACAGGCACATAGGCGAGTTCAAAAGCTTTTGGTTTCACTAAGAACGAAGATCACAATTCAGTTTCGTTAAGTATTTCCATGGAACAGAGATCATGGGTTTTGTTCTTTGATTTTTGTTTTTAAGTAATAACCATTAAAACAAGACAATTTTACTTTTAAAAATAGAAGTTATGTGACCTAATTTTACTGAGGAGAGAAAGGGGGCAGGCCCTTATGCACTTCAGAAGGAGAATCCCTGAGACAAAGCTCCAAATTCCAGCTTGGTGAACCAGTGAGGTGTGTTATTTGGGGTGGGTTACTAATAGGAGCATGGGAGACTCAGAAAACCAGGTGTGTCACAGGAAAGCCCACCGCAGTACAGGTGTGTTGCAGAACATTTGGACACTGTGTAAAGAGATGCTGCTGTGATTGGTGTAATCAAAAACTAAATAGTCAATAGCTAGGCAGGAGGTGTAGGCAGGACTTCTGGGAAGAGAGAAAGTCAGAGGGATGACTCTAGGCTCACAGGAGATGCAGGGAGATGCAGAACAAGCAAACTTGATTGGGGACACCTCCTGAAAATCTTGGCTACAGACATGAAAAAATAAGCCAAAAAAGACTATAGGACAGGTGATGTATACGCTGTTCCCTATGGGAACAGCTCTAAGACTGGACATGATAAAACTTGTTGGCTCAGAGTCCTCATGACTTATTATTACATGTCATCCTTTCATATGACATGGATAGAGATTTGTATTACAGTTTGGTTATGTAGTCCAAACAGACTTATAAAGTTGGCAGGTGCCTTTTACCTGCTGAAACATAGAAAAAAATCATCTTTAACTGACTTGTGCACAACACACATTCTATACTTGTGTTAATTCAGCTATATATGTTACCTTTAAAAGTCTGTGTTTTCAGAAGGAAAAAGGACCAAACACAAATGAACAAAAGTAGCCCAAGTGATGCAGCCTCTTGGAATGCCTCTGTTGAAGTTTCCTCAAAATCCTGCATCCAGAACAATGTCAAAGCTGCTAGCTGAGGTGGTCCACCCTCACAGACTATCCAGCCAAGACGTCAGCTAAGTTCTACACTTTCCCATCATACAGAGACTAAACAAAAAATAATACAGATAACTCTCCCAGGACTTGACCATTATCCCATTCCACAATTTTTTAAATTGTTACAGAACAATAGCAAGAATAATGGGTAAAGGATGAGCTGTCTTCTGGCACAAAAAGAGATTGAGATTTCTTCCCTGTGCTGGGGCTCCATCATAAACTAATATAATTAACTAAAGATCCTCAACTAAAGGCACTTTGATCTGTGAGCCATCTGTTCTGATGTCATGACTGTTTGCCCAAATGCCAAGGTCTTGTGAAGAACAGAACCAAACTGCCTCATCACCCTCTGTCTCCTATTTCATGAAGTCTCGTGACCTTCTCAGCCACAAGCTTTCTAGACCAGACCATCCTGCCAAGCCACAGATCTTAATATCTATCTACACCCTGAATTATATTTCAGATGGATTTTCCTCACATGCCTAAAATCTCCCCATCCTCAGCTGGCTTGCCTTCTTTCATAATTCCCTCCGTGTCCCCAAATTTTCTTTCTCAATGGATTGCACCATCATTTCTGCCACATGAAGAGACATGTGAAAAGTCCATGATATGAGCAGTACAAGGAATTATTGAGGCCACAAAAAGATAAAGCAAATTTTTGGAGATTCATGGCAACAGAATAGTAGGTGAGTTCCCAGAAAGGGAACTGTTCCACTGAAAGGATGTGAAAAGTCTTTTATAGGAATCAAAGAGAATAATATTTGGTCTTGTCATCATGGGACTCCTGTGTGACTCAAGGGGTTAGGTAAATATTTTGTTTTCTTTTGTTTGTTTATTTGTTTGTTTGGGTATTTTTTCTTTGGTTTTATTTTGTTGTTGTTTGGGGTTTTGTTGCTTTAGTTTGGTTTTGGTTTCTCAAGACAAGTTTTCTCTGTACACCAGTCCTGACTGTCCTGAAACTCACTTTGTAGTCCAGATTGGCCTCAAACTCACTAAGATCCACCCACCTCTGCTACCCCAAGTTCTTGGATTAAAGGTATGAGCCATCATGCCTGGCTTGTTTTCCTTGTTTTCTTACAAGTGGCCATTGTGTAGTGTGCTGTGTGTCATTAAGGGTTAGACTCCACATGTCTTCGTACAACATCTTGACTCAATAGGAGTCAGGCTCCAAATCTGAACTGCCTGTCAAAGTGTAGGAATTTTTTTTTGGCCTTTTATCTCTTCAATTTCCTTGTGACATCCTGAGTTTTCTGCTCACCACCCACTAATGCATCTCCTTCTGCTTCAGAAGTTCATTGAGTTATTTCACAATGCCTCTTAAACTCTTAGATTCATACCATCATCACTGACTTTTTCTACCTCTATTCTTGCTTCTCCTCTCTAACATTTTCTTCACAGTGACATTTTAAAATGCAAATCTTGCCCTGCCTTACTTACTTAACACTCCCCTAAGAACCTCCTAAGGTTTCTTAGTTCAGTACAAAAGTTCACATAAATTGAATATTGAGTGAATAATCTTTAGGGTTACCCAAAATAAATTATAGACTGTCTTAGTCAGTGTTCTATTGCTGTAGAACAATAGACCACAGCAACTCTTGATAAGGAAAGCATTTATCTGGAACTTGCTTACAGTCTCAGAGGTTTAGCCCATTATCACCAATGCACACAGGCAGACAGAGTGCTGGGAAAGGAGTCAAGAGTTCTACATCTGGAGCCACCAGAATCCTGAAGAGATAGCACCACTGGGTGATAGAGAATGTACCTCTGTGTATATGTTTCTCTTGTTGGTTAATGAATAAAACACTGATTGGCCAGACAGGAAGTGACATAGCTGGGCAGAATCAGGATATAAGCAGGGACAAACAGGAAGTCCCTCTCTTCTCTGCGGAGACACTGAGTAGTCATCATGTAGCAGGCAAAGGAGTTGCAGGTCCGGCATTCCCTGGTAAGATAGGACCACATGGAAATACATAGATTAATAGAAATGGGTTAATAATAAGACAAAAACTAGCCAAAAAGAAACCTTAGCCAATGGTCAACAGCTTTATAGCTAACATAGTGTCTGTGTGTTTATTTGGGGCTCAAGCCAGGTCAGAAAACTAATGCTTACAACTGGGCCTGTCTTGAGCATTTGAAACCCCAAATCCCACTCCCAGTGACACACTTCCTCCAACACACATCTTAATCCCTGTCAAGTAGTGCCACTCTCTAATAATCAAGAATTTAAATATATAATCCTATGGGGGCCTCCTATCCAAACTACCATATAGGCCATTGGCCTCACAGATCTCCAGCATCCTAGATGAAACTCTAACACTTCTACCACTGGCCTCAAGATCTCTTTGCACACTCCATACACTGACACCATCCTAAATATTTAATATTCCACATGTGGACAGCAGATGGAGACCAAATAAGGCCTAGGATACTTTTAAAGCCTCTGAATTCTCACAATATGTTAGTTCAGGCTACTCGCTAGGACACTTGACTCTCAGAAGCAAACTTTCCTATAGCAATGATCCCAGTCACACAATCACATCAACACATCTCACCATTGTTACTCAGCCTCACCACAACACAACACTCTATTTGCCATAGAAAATACATACGACCTGAGTAAACCAGGGGGCTTTTGATGCTTGTCTTGGCATCAATGGCTTTTAGACAATGCATGATCTTCTTATTATTTGCCATTTTAGACACACTTCCTTCACTATTCCAATTCCACATGACTGTGATTTAAATATTTTAATTATATGTATATGTGCTTGTGTGTGTATGTATGTATGTGCATGAACATTTGAATGCAGGGACTATGGAGACCAGGAGAAGATATCAGATATACCCTAGAGCTGGAGTTACAGTTGGGTGTGAGGTGCCCAACATGGGTGCTAGGAACTGAATTCAGACCCTCTGAAAGAATAGCAAGTAGCCAAAACCCTTGAACCATCTTTTCAACTCCTGCTTCTGTGATTTAAACAAACTTGATTCTCAGCTTGCACAGCAGAGGACAGACTACAATCTAAATACCATGTAAGTTTAACTTGTAAATAGAAATTATATAAAAGACTTTTAAAGCTTGCTCTAAATGAGAGACATTATAACAATCTACAGCCACTTATATTCTGGTAAGTCAAAAATCACCTCAAAGATGTCAGTATGTCTATTTTTATCATATTTAATGAGGTAAAAGTGAATCGCTTTTTTTTTTTTTTTGGTTTTTCAAGACAGGGTTTCTCTGTGTAGTTTTGGAGCCTATTCTGGCACTCGCTCTGGAGACCAGGCTGACCTTGAACTCACAGAGATCCACCTGCTTTTGCCTCCCGAGTGCTGGGATTAAAGGAATGTGCCACCAATGCCCGGCGTGAATCGCATTCTTAATTTTTCACCAAAATCATTAAAATTCAGAGATGAAACCACATAACTCAATAAGTTTTTAAATAAATTTGAAATTCAGTTTCTGAACTTCTTTTGACTGATGGAGAATATGCATTTATTAATCCTGTAACTATTCCAGTCAAGAAGCTTTTAACTAAGCAAAAGGAAGCACAAACAATAAATAGCTTGTTTAATGAACTAATAAACTAAATAAACAACAACCTAAACAATGATATTCTTATCCTAAGGCATAAACAGTTTCTATTATCAACCTCAGTAGGAATGTTCAAGGAATAAGCAAATAAATTTTAGGACACAAAATTTTGTTTATTTTGAAATGGAAAATATAGCCAGACATCATATATAAAATTTCAGGTTAGACATCAAGCATAAGCTTCAGAACAAGGAATTTCTATATGCAATAGACACACTGGCACTAGGAAGCATCAGTTTTTTTTAGCTTAGTATTACATGTTAAATGACCACAGAGGGTTCTATGATTGTTAATCTTGGTTGTCAACTTGGCTGGATCTATAATAAACTAGAAGATGAGACGCTGAGCACATGTACAAGGGATATTGTCTTGAACAGGTAATTTGAACAGGGAAGATCCACCCTAAACAGACACACACACACACACACACACACACACACACACACACACACACACACACTAAATAAATAAATAAATAAATAAATGTAAGTTTTAACTGCTGGCATTATTGGCAAGTATGAATCACTACATTTGTGGAAATGCTCACATATATTACAGTGAAATTTTTTTGAAAATAAAATATTTAAGCAGCATTTTATTGGTTCATGCACTTTGGGAGAGTAAGGTGGAAAAAGTAAAACAAGACTTTTTAAAAAAGATTTTATTTATTTATTCTTTAATTAATTAATTAATGTATTATATATGGGTATGGGTATTTGCTGGCACATCTCATAATAGTGCCACTACCTTTGGGGTCATTTTCATTCAAACCACCATAGTAATGAACTCCAGTTTGGAGCTAGAGCTATTGTTAGTTTTGTTTTGATCTTTCCCAAATAAGTTCCCAAATAAGAACTTGCCCATTTGTTTTTTCACTGTAAAGTCAGAAATCCAAAGTCCTTAAAATGTATCATTCAAGTTCTTTTGATGGCTTTTTGCTTTTGGAAATGAATCACTTGTAGTAAGGTAGCATCAGTCCTGGTAATGAAGACCCGCACATAGCAGATGACCTCTGGGGGCCCACTGTGTATTAACATTCATGCCTGTAGATGAATGCTCTCTTAAAAGCATCTTTGAATGTCCAGGGATCTGATTAGTGTTCCATGGCTTTAAAGACAGCTTCATTAGCCACTGTTGCATCACATGAATGCCAAAAGTCATTACAAAGCAGGAGACAAGGGCACTGAAAAGGAGGTGGGTGTGGCCCTCTGGATGTTCAAGGGATGAATACATAGTACTTACCTGGCAAGAAGTTAAGACTCTGCAGCCTCCCTGTTGGCCAATGGTTAGCACAAATCCATCCCAGTCCCACATGCAGATATGGAGACATTTTCTTATTGAAAACAGTATGCAACAGTCAATAAGGCACCCTGGTTCTTATCCACATTTTTCTGCATTATCTGCTGGCTACCACAGCTTCACTAGAAGAGCCACTAAAACCCCTTAGTGGACTGAACTTCTATTCCTGTCACAACTGGGAAGCACCTGTCAGGACTTCCTTAGCCAGTGTCCACAAAAGTACCTGGATCTGAAATAGTGAAGACCAATCCTTTTATAATGCAAACCAGCCAAGCCTAGAGAAGCTATTCAAGGTATAATTTCTAAAATTTTACTCTACAGCTGGTTTTTGCTTTGTTTTGTTTGTTTTTTGTTTGTTTAATGAATGTTTATTTCTCCCTCCAAATCAGCCAGGTAGTGGACATTTCAACAGTAAACTACAAGCAATACATGAAATACAATTATCAACACTTTGATTTACAACACTTTAATACTAATTTGAGTGACTTTCCTGGAAATACTAATTTTTGTAAAAATATCAACTCTAGAAAAATTCTCTTTTCCACTAACAATGAAAAAAATTCTCTTTTCCACTGACCAGTTTGTCTTATAGGTCATTGTGATGGTTTGAATAAGAATGACCTCCAAGAGCTCATACATTTGAATTTTTGGTCTCTAGTTGGTTGAACTGTTTGGGAAAGGCCCTATTGAAAGAGATGTGTCACTGGGGCAGACTTTGAGGTTTCAAAAGCCCATGCTGATCCCAGTTAGTTGTCTCTGCCTCTCGTTTATGGATCAAGATGTAATCTCTCAGATACTGCTCCAATACCTTGTCTATTTGCCTGCTGCCATGTTCCCTTGACGCCATGATGGTCCTGAACTCTAAACCTCTGAAACCATGAGCCCCAAATTAAATGCTTTTTTAAAAAATATATAAATTGCCTTGGTCATAGTATCTTATTACAAAAGAAAAAAAACAGACAGAGCCATCCCTTTAAAAAAAAAGTCTTTCTCAGAATCCAGAGGTAGCCACATTCCCAGGTTCCAGGCTGCTTCAAGACAACCATGCCTGTCTCCTGATGATTCATTCTGGATCCTGGGTCAGAATGAATAAAAATCCCCCCTATTCTAACATCAGTAGACTAGCAACCTTAACTGCACCTGCAACTCTAATGCCTTTTGTCACATCACAGGACTTGGACGTCTTTGCAGTAATTCTTCCTATCACAGAGGTTTTCATTCAAACTTTGCATGTGGCCATGCCCTCATAAAACCCAAGTATTTTGTTTGATTGCTGTGACTACAGACTATGTGATTATGTTCTCCTCTCAAGGTCTAGATAAATACAACCTGTTCAGATGTTTCCTTGTATCGTCCAGGGTTTACAACAAACATCCATCGTTTCTAAGGTAAAAGTTTTAGCAGAGTTGTTAGGGTCAAAACCTAGGCCCTTGAAGCCCTAATCAGCTTTTCTCATTCAGTTATTTAAACAAACAAGTAATAGTCAAAATCAGAAAGAAGTCTATCCAATGTGGCCACATTGGGAAGAACAGATAGATATGGCAGCCTCTGTCCCAAGTGTGCCTTCTGGTTTCTGACATGAGGTTTAAACAGAGGACAAGAGCAGTCTCTGCCACACTCCCCAGACCATCATTGTCTCAGCCCAGTCTCTCCTAAGTGGACTGAGAAGTTGTCAGAACTGTGTAATATCTCTCTCCAGGAGACAATCTCCTCCTCTAACTGACAACAGGCTCCCAGGTTTTTCCCTCTCTCGACATAAGATTCCTGGAGAGGGGGTCAATTTTCTTGGAGCTTATCATCCCAAGTGTTTTATAGCCAACTGGAAGGACACAAGTATGTCCTTAGAATATCTTTACTCCTAAGATGGCTACAAAAGTGCTATATTTATTTATTCAGATTTGTAATGCAGTATGACACGCCATTTGAAAATTGTTTTAATATTAAAGAATTTAAAAGGAGATTGGATTTTAAAACAGGGAACCCATGGATCTTAGGGTCTGGAGGAAAATCCCTTTATTGCCAGTCTTCTATTGAATTTGTAATTATGACACAGACTTGGACCACTTGCTGGTATTTTCCACTCAGGCAACTGTAACAGTTTATCCATTTCAAGGGCTTCCAAACAATGCTTAGAGATTTCTGAGACATGTTTCAATAAAAATAATCCTAGTGCCTTGAAGCAGTCAATGAACTGAAAAAGACAAATGGTACAGAATGGAGCATCAACAATTAAAAAAGAAAAGCTGTCTCTATGGGGCTGGAAAGATGCTCAGTCATCGAGAGTGCTAGCTGCTTTTCCACAGTACCTGATTCAGTTCCCAGAACCCACTACAAGTGGCTCACAACTGCTTGTAACTACAGCTACAGGGAAACAACACACACACACACACACACACACACACACACACACACACACACACACACACACACCAAATAAACAAACAAATAAATATTTTTAAATCCTGCTTTCTTTTTTTCTCAGTCTTTTGTTCTTCCCCTCCTCTGTAACATTATCCCCCAATAAAAGGGCCATTGTTTTGGTGGCAAAGGAACCAGCTGGAAGTTCCTGGGTTATTTTCCCTCTCTTATAATCTAGCTGCCTTTGTTCTTTGTAAATTATGATCTTGCCACAGTTTGTGCATCAGTGAAATAGCTGGAATAATTTAGTATATGCCTGGCTTTGAGAATAAACATATTTGTTTTTGGTGATGCTTTACTTATTCTTGTTTCATGGAAAGACTCTTAGAGGCTACTCTCAAATATTCACAGACCTTTACACACTCATGCACAATTACAAACACCCTTATATTATTACATGTCAAACATACCTTTGTGAAAATTAATATCAAGACACCATGGCCACAGCCAATGAACATGATGTAAATGCAATATACAGTCCCTGAAGCAGATGATTATGATCTGGAATTGGGGATCCTGACCTCTTTCTTGGATTTGGTCCCATAGATGTATCCTTAGAGACTCTGCCAAGCACTGGCCAATCTGTCTTTGCTCCAAAGTCAGCCTCCTCTGGAAGATTTTCACATGAAACATTTCAGGGTCCCTCGTCTCTTTGGAAAATCCTCAGACAAGCCCATGGATGAGGAGCATCTGTCAACCTAGATGGCATGTCAAGCAGAGGGAAGGAAACAATGGGGCTTCTGATGTGTTCAGGTCCAAATGTTACCACATCTGTTCTCACTGCAGGCTCTGAAGGTCTGTGTGGCTGCTGACTCACCATGTATGCTTCTCAGATGCTTCATGCAACACAACTCTTCTTTATTTGGTGAACCTGTGCTTTCCCAACACATGCACCAAATGCCTAAGATACAGTGCTACACAAAACAGTGTTTGTCACTGAGACTCCAAAGGAGTTTGTCTCTGCTTTAGAATATGGGATAATTCCAGTTCCTGTTTAAGAGTCTCCATGTACCTAGAATGGCCTAATCAACCCTGTTCTTTCTCAAAATTGTACTTTGCAAAACTGGGATTCTGATGATGAGTGATTTCAAGCTCTTTCCCTTGGTTAATAGCAGCCAAACTTATTATGGAGAAATGGCTTCTCTCCTTCTGCCCTTCCATCTCTCTGTAGCCTTGCTAGGCAGGCTATAGTAGGCCTGTAGAACTTATCTCCTCCATAGGGAAGCATAAAAACTCTGTGATCCATTCTGCCAGTCCTTAGATTCAATTTGTTATGTTTCCAGTGAAATCACTGAATCTATTTTTATGCAGTACTGTAGTCTGCATAGGCATCCTGAGCTAGGACCCAGAAATTTCAGCACTTCCTCCCCTTTCCACACCCCACAATACTTCTCACTTCCACTTTTCACCCTTCCTCAAGCATCTGCATGAGGCTTCTGTTACACCCAAGTCACTAAGATCCCCAAAGACCACCAGGGAGACAGGCCCACCAAACTACAAAAGCAAGGTTTATTGTTTCATCCAACCATGGCAGGGACTTCATCTAGCTAGCTGAAACAACAGCCACCAAAGGGAGTGGATTTCTTGTCTATTGCTGGAATTTTTAAAGGAAAAAAACTGCAGGGCTACATCAGCATAAGGGGAGAGGTAAGGGTTGGTTCCTGATTGTTTGACATTTGAGGAACAATTAGGGGAGTCAGGGCAACTGGTCTGTTCCATTTTTGATTGGTTAGCTACAAATGGAAACACTTGGTGGTTTCTATGACTTCGTCTGTTACTTGCAGGTAGCCTGTTCTCATTGGTTGGTGCTTGGAGGGAGCATTCTGTGGCTTCTATGCCTTTGTCTGTTACTTGCAGGTAGCCTGTTCTCATTGGTTGGTGCTTGGAGGGAGCATTCTGTGGCTTCTATGCCTTTGTCTTTCTCTTAGAGATGAGTTGTTGTTAAACACCATTTCCAGGTACAAACTAAGTCTAAGAGGAAGGTTATCTTGGAGTTCTTGTGTTTAGTTTTGGTCCTTCATATCTGTTTCTTAAAGGTGGCCTGTTGCTTACAACACAGTCTCCAAGAACTAAATTTACTGGAGACTAAGAGGGGAGTTTGTTCTGAAGGCTTGAAGCTTTCTGAGTTTAGTTTAACCTCTTCAGCTTCCATTCTCAGATTTCCAAACATAGCAATGAAAGGACTTTTTAGCTTTGTTGACTCATGTAGCCCAGGCTGGCCTCAAACTCACTATGAAACTTGTATTCCTGATTCTTCTTCCTTCGCCTCTCCAGTACCAGGATTACAAGCATGCACCACCACACCCAGCTGGGGGGTGATATTAATAAATCTTTCACTATCTTACATAACAGAATGATAGAAATGTATCACTGCTTTTATCAAAGAACAGATTTTTTTCAGAGAATATACATACACCTCAAAATGTCTTCTCCCTTTACTGGTAGAAACCCAGATCAAACATGAATTAATCTCTCCATTAGAAGAAAGGACTTAGGGTAATAAGATGGCTGAGCATTAAGGATTTCTCCTTAATAGGAAATTGTGTTATTCACAATTGATGAAGGGTTAGCACTGTTGCATGGTAAAAATATGACTCTAAAAATGAAGGATTCGGGCTGGAGAGATGGCTCAGAGGTTAAGAGCACCGACTGCTCTTCCAGAGGTCCTGAGTTCAATTCCCAGCAACCACATGGTGGCTCACAACCATCTGTAATGAGATCTGGTGCCCTCTTCTGGTGTGCAGATATATATGGAAGCAGAATGTTGTATACATAATAAATAAAATCTTTAAAAAAAATGAAGGATTCTTGTCTCAAGAAATAACATAAATTATTGACATACATGTGGTTTTTCCTGTAGGGGAAGCTGTAGCCACGCCTACTTAGGAGCTGGCTACAGGTGTGTCTGACCACACCTGCGAGGACGTGGTCAGGGTGACGTAGAGTGAGAGGCAGTCAAGTGGCTGGGCACTTTTGGTTTCCCTTTCGGCTTTACAAACTGCTGCTGCACCGGCTGGCTAGGTCGCTCTGTAAGGAAGGTTTTTCCCTATTAAATACCCTTGTTTTTCTACCTGACTCTGTATTGGTAATTTCCCACATTATTTTCCCTTTAATTACTGTTTGAATTGTGAGACCATGAAGACTGTCCTCACAAAAAAATTTTAATTTCTTAATGAGCAGAATATCAATAAAATCATTTTGATTATTTTAGTTTATATTACTATAACATAGTTCAAAATTTTTGCATTTAATTTCTTGTTTTGTGTGAATGTACATGCATGCCTGAGGATGTATGTATCATTGAGTGCACATGAAGGTCAGAGAACAACTTTTGAGAGTCAGTTTTCTGTTTTTAGCAAAATATGACTTGAATGTAAACTGTCCCCACAAGTTCATCTATTTCAATCCTTTTATCTCCAGCTGTTCTGGAAGGTTGCAGAATCTTTGGGATTGTGAATTAGCTGATGGAAGCAACTCACAAAGGGCATGGCTTGAAGAAAATATTGGTTTCTGGTACAAGCCCAAGCTCTGTGCTTCCTGAACCACCAAGATATGAAAGTCTCTACCACATGCTCTGGCCACATGCACTCCCCCATGCCTCTCCTGCCATGGTGGACTACACCTGTGAGTCCACTTTAATCCTCCCTCCCTGAAACTCCTCCTGTGAGATACTCTGCCATCAGCACACCCTCTAAACAAAGACAAAGAATGTGGACTTGATCACCACAGTGTTGTTAAGACACACCCACACCATAAGAGACCTGACAGATGCATGGGAGTGGCAAGTATTTCTCTCTTTTTTTTTTTTGTACTTTTCCATTTTTTAATTTTTTATTTTATTCTTTTATTAGTTCAAATTAGGAACAAGCTTGCTTCACATGTCAATCCCTTCTCCCACTCCTTCCCCTCCCCCCAACATCCCACCTGCCCCTAGCCATCCCCCCTCCACTCCCCAGGCAGGGTAAGGCCCTCAAAAGGGGGTCCCAAAAGTCTACAGCATCATCCTGGGCCAGGCCTAGGCCCTTCCCCATGTGTCCAGGCCAAGAGAGCATCCCTTCCCATGGGATGGGCTCTAAAAATCCCTTCTTTTTTTTAAGACCTTACATATTTAATACAGTGCGTTACCCCTGTACAAATGGAAAAAAATTAAGTTCAACATTTCTAGACCAGTATGGCTGTTAATTTTTGTACAATGCCAACTCAACACAGTAAACTGGGATACTTTTTTCCAAAGTTAACAGCACAGCTAAAGTTTCCAAAAATTCAAATTATATATGTATATATATATTTATATTTATATAAAAAGACCAATAATGGCAGTATGTTATGCATCAATGGCAGCAACAGCTTTTACAGGTTCTGCAGTCATTTGAACAAAATTGTAGAGACATCTAGAACACTCCATTTTTAAAAAAAAGTAAAAAACAAAATCCCAGAACACAGGACAGTTCTGTTACTCTTGTGGTACCTGGCACCATTTTTTAAATTAGCTTCTCAATCATCATCTGGAAGAAAACCATTCTGAGCAACATCATTAAAAACAGCTCTGATAAAGCACTACTATGTATCATAAAGCCGGTCCACATATGAGTGAGTGCATATCATGATTGTCTTTTTGTGATTGGGTTACCTCGCTCAGAATGGTTTCTTCGAGTTCCATCCATTTTCCTGCAAATTTCAAGATTCCATTGCTTTTTTCTGCTGAGTAGTACTCCATTGTGTAAATGTACCACATTTTCTGTATCCATTCTTCAGTTGAGGGGCATCTAGGCTGCTTCCAGTTTCTGGCTATTACAAATAAGAGTGGCAAGTATTTCAATTGTTATTTTTGTATGTCTGTGTTGCACATTTGTGTGTCACTATATATGTCCAGGTGCACATGCATGTGTATGCAGATGTGTCGAGGACAAGGCTACTTGCTGGGTGTCCTCAGTCACTCTCCACCTTATTTTTTTGATACAAGAGCTCTTGCTAAACCTGAAGCTCACCAGTTTGGCTGGCCAGTGAACACTCTAGTCAAGATGTGACATACACTGCTGCAAGAATTGTCAGCCACAGGCAAATATGTATTGAATAATTTGAGAAGCCACAGAAGTGAAATTAGATCACTTGGTATAGAATCTTGATTGACACTTTCTAGTTTTGACCTTGAATAAAAAAAAACTAGCCTCAATGTCTCCTTCTATAAAATAATTATTAGTATCTTCTATTTTAGCCAACACAGATACAGCTGTTGTAAAAAAAAAAATCAAAACCCCATAACTTAAATAAAATATAAATTATTTTCTTTACCATGTAGCTGAGAAAGTTAAGGAATCTAGGGCTGACAGGGGTACCACAATGGGGCCCAGATCCTCCTGCCTTATAGGTCTGTATTCCAGGCAGTATGGAATGGAATGTAGAGTAAAGGTTTACCTCTTCTCTTTAAAAGTGAAGCTGTCAGATTTTAGTTACCCTGATATAGGAATCCAGGACATATGTCTCTGATTGGAAGATTCTGTACTTGGCTGAATTTAGAGGTTCCAAGGAAAACCAGGAAGGTGAATATTTGCCTATAACATACAATCAGTCACTTTTTCATTTCATGTGGGCTCTGAGTATGAAGATATAAATAAAGTGTTCTCAATGCACATCTCTGTAGACTTTGGAAACTTTCTAGTTCTTGTCTTGGGGCCTTGGATCGAGTTAGTTCCCTTGGAATTATTTTGCTTTTTAGCTTTGAGATCTCCCAAAGTGGCCCAGCTGTGAAACCAGCCTCAAAATTAGCTCATGAGACAACAGTGAGTCTGCAGTGCAGAGAACCACTTAATGAGACACACCAGCAAGTTCTTTTGTTTTGTTTTGTTTTGTTTTTTTGTTTTTGTTTTTGTTTTTTTGAGACAGGGTTTCCCTGTGGCTTTGGAGGCTATCCAGGAACTAGCTCTTGTAGACCAGACTGGTCTCAAACTCACAGTGATCACAAACACACCAGCAAGTTCTTTTGTTTCATTGATGCCTTATGGTTTTGCATCCTCTAATGTTTGTCACTTCAAGATGGACTTCTATCCAGTTTATAATCCTATTTGTCTTTTCAGTTTTTCATCCAAAGAATAACAAAACAGCAGAAAAACTGACTATTTAAGGACAGAAAGTCTGTACTGTCAATCAGACTTAGATCCCATTTCTCTGGCCAAAAGCCAAGGTATAACAATTACAGTCTATTTTATAAAGCTATCTTTGTAAGACACACTTTCTACCAACAATACACTATAAGGCCCTCATAAATCTTTTTCAGAACCAGGTGGTAAACTCAAATGTTCATTTTCTCTGCTAATGTGAAGGCAGTTTCTTTTTGTGATCCTGAGAATCATCTTTAGATGGAGGAGAATGACAACACTTTATGTGAATTCCTTTTCTCAGTAAGCACAGCACAGCAAATAAGAACTCAGTGAGATACAGAAAAGGCAAATGCTAACTAAACACGCCACAATGCCCTAATGTGACACCAATATCTTCTATCCAGAAGACAGCTGTGTGTGTGCCATTCAAAACATTCAGGCTGGCTTCCTGGCCCTATCTAGTCAGAAAAAAAAAAAACAAAACAAAACCCTAGTTTTCAGGTCAAAGTTAAATTGGTAAAGTATTTTTCCAAAAGATTAAAAAACGACTACTTCATTCTGTAAACAGAGAAATAAGAACAAGAAAGTTACCAGCTCAGGGATGTTTTGGTGTCATAGAGTTCCTGGGACCCTTTGCTCCCCAAGAAAGACTCCATTCTCAAAGACACCCCAATATCCCTGTATCAATCCCATTCTATATTCACTTGACAGTACTTAGAAGTAAATGGCACTACTGAAGTTGTGCAACTCTGTAGAAAATATAGAAAAAAAAAAAAAAACTCTGAAGGAACCCTTATGGACAGGAACTGTCCGTCTGTTGCCATTCACAAGAAGCAGGGTGCTGAGTCACACAAACAAGGACACTCATTCACAGGCAGGGAACCTATAGAGAGGACAACTAGAAGCTGAAGCTGCTGCCAGCCCTCTCCTGTTTCTGCTGCTGGGAATCTTTTTTGCTTAGGCAACAAATTATCTGCCATTTAAGGGGCAAATAATTGACTGATAATTGTTTTTTTTTCTTATTTTTAGTTAACAAATAGAAAAGCAATAACAAATAATCCCACATGACTTGGGCAACATTGTATTTTGGATGTAAAATATCCCTGTAGGCCCCATCCCAACTCCAGCTGACAATTTGTACTGTTTCTCCAGTTCGTGGATCCTTCAGGAAATAAAGCTTTCCTGAATAAAGTGAGTCAATTAGTGCAGGCCTTGAGAGTTTATAGCCTGATCCTACTAGACTGTTCTCTGCTTTCTGAATGCCTCGGTGCTCCTACCACCCAGCTTTCCCTGCCATGGTGGACTGTGGCCTGTAATGGCCCTTCTTAAACTACAAGCCAGATAAGTTCTTTTCCCTTTAGTTGCTTCTTATCAGATTTGGTCACAGTAACAAGAAAATACAGAGTGGAAACAATCAATCAATATTAAGGTCTGGTCTTATTTCAAATGCTAGGGCACAATCTGAAGCAATGCCTCAGAAGACTGATGATGCTTTAAAAATTTGTTTTTATCTCCAGTGTGACTGAAGGAGCCCTCAAGACTGATGAATTTTGCTTGCTGAAAAGCCTCCAAGAGCAGTCACCAAATTGAAATATATAAAAATAGACTGTGTCCCTCATGCCAGCAATGAAGGAAAATCTCCCCTCGCTCAGGAAAAGAAATGTCATTCATAAAATCAAAATAAATGTAAGAAAGCAAGAATATATGATTACTGCTTTTGGACTAAGAAAGTTCAGCTAACCAGAAAATGTTGATTCTAATACAAAGAACCATACAGACTTCGCAGACACTTCACCATTACCTCCACTCTGTAGTGGTTTCCACTGGGGTTTAATTTGATAATGAGAATTTACCCTCCCTCTTCTCCCTAAGCATTTTCCTGTAATGTAGTCTAGACAGATAGCAGTGGCATGCCCCAGAATTCCTTGTCTAGTCTTCCCCTTCACCCTGATAGCATCTAGTACCATTGAGGCAAATTGCTTGGTTTAGAAACATGCACGGCCCATTATAGGTTTAAAGAGAATTCTGGCAATAGGGAAATGTCCAGAGACCTACAAGGTTGACCCCCAACTAACAATCTATTTTTGGTTGTGAATCTAGCCTTTAATGGCTGAGCCATCTCTCCAGCCCCCAACTAACAATCTAAGCAATAGTAGAGAGGCTATCTTAAATGCCCTTCTCTGATAATGAGATTGATGACTACCTCATATGCCATCCTAGAGCCTTCATCCCATAGCTGATGGAAGCAGAAGCAGACACCCACAGCTAAACACTGAACTGAATTCTGGAATCCAGTTGCAGAGAGGGAGGAGTGATGAGCAAAGGGGTCAAGGCCAGTCTGGAGAAACCCACAGAAACAGCTGACCTGAACAAGGGGTTGCTCATGGACCGCAGACTGATAGCTGGGAAACAGCATGGGACTATTCCAGACCCCCTGAATGAGGAGATCAGTTTGGAGGTCTGGGAAATCTATGGGGCCACTGGTAGTGGATCAGTATTTACCCCTAGTACACAAATGGACTTTGGGAGCCCACTCCACGTAGAGGGATACTCTCTCAGCCTAGACACACTGGGGAGGGTATAGGCCCTGCTCCAAATGATATGGCAGACTTTGAAGATTCCCCCATGAAAGGCCTTACCCTCCCTGGGGAGCACAAAGGGGTTGGGATAGGGAGGGGGAGGAGGGGGGAGAAGAACTGGGATTGGCATGTAAAAAAAGCTTGTTTCTAATTTAAATTTTTAAAAAATTAAAAGAAAAAGAAATATGCATGGCCATTCTTCCTCTTCCATCAGGCTCTCAATGTCTTCTGTGTTGCCCTCATCATTCGCTCTGAAGCAATGACAATTTCTACAATTTGTGTTTGTTTGTTCTGTTCTGTTTCGTTTTTCTTTGTGAGTGGTAGGAATTGACCACATCCTTGTGCCTGCTGGGCAAGATAAGTGCTATATTGCTAACATACATTTCAGGCCTTTGCTTTGCTTGCTTTTATTTTTGTTTTGTTTTGTTTTGTTTGGAAAAGGATCTTTTTTTCTTTTCCTTTTCTTTCTTTTAGTTGCATCTTGCGCTGTAACCCAGGCAGATTTTTCTGCCTGAGTGACAGGATTATAGGTGAGTCATATTATTCCTTGGGTGGCTTTTGTTGTGTTCTAATGTAGGCAGCAGCTGTAACAGCAGTTCCCAGGATTGCAGCAAAGGTGACTGAACACTGGTTACAGCCTGCTCTGGCTCACAACCATCCATTCCTGCCTGATTTGTCCTTAACATTTTCACCCTGTCTAAAGTGTATTACACGCTCCACTCCTGAGAATCAGAAAACGAGCAAGAAAACATTGATATTTTGATAAATAATTTCCACTGTTAAAAAAAAACATGAAGCTAATATCCATTAAAGATGCAGTAGTCAAATCAAATGTTCTTCACTTAAGAAAGCCATTTCAAAGGCCCTGAGTCAGCCACTGAAGACATAAACCCTACAGCATAACACAGAAGGGAGAACCAATACTTTCCTATTCTAAACCTAGGACATTTTTCTCTTAAACTTGTATTATTTAAAGTGTGCCTAAAACTCAGAATTAGGTCACCTGTCTTAGGGTTTCTATTGCTGTAAAGAGACACCACGACCATGGGAACTCTCATAAAGGAAAAAACATTTAAATGGGGCATCTTACATTTTCAGAGGTTTTGTCCATTATCATCATGGTGCAGCATGGTGGTAACATGCAGACAGACATGGTGCTAGAGAAGTAGCAGAGTGTCCTACCTACATCTTGGCTTGTAGGCAAAAAAAATGGTCTATCTCACTGGGCATGGCTTAAATATGCCCTCAAAACTCACCTCCACTTTGACACACTTCCTCCAACAAAACCACACCTACCCCAACAAGGCCACAACTCCTAATAGTGCCACTCCCTTTGTGGACCATTTTCTTTCAAACTACCTTATCACCTAATCTGAAAACTTCTGAGTCCCTCAGCTCACATTTGCTGGGGGGAAAAAAAGTCTTTTTGTCTTTTTGCCCCTAATAATTAAGTCAGAATCTATTGAAATAATGGGTTAGCATACATGTTTTAAAGCCACTCAGGTGATTCTGGTGTACATCCAAGATTGAGAAACACCACCCCTTCTGTTGCCCACCTGACAACTAGGAGATCTGAACCAAACAACATCTCTCTCCCTCTCCATCTTCATTTCTCCTTCTATCACTCTCTGTCACTCCCTCTCATCTCCCTCCCTCTCCTATTGCCTGTAGATAATGTCAGTATCTTATCTACAGAATAAAATTTCAGTATTGCACTAGATTCTCATAAATCTCAGATGAAGGGATTGTATATTTCTGCAACTGAGACAAGGCATTGCTAGACAATGCATGTACTAGAGCTGAAGAGATGCCTCAGTTGGTAAAGCACTTTCTGCACAAGCAGAACTAAGTGTGCACCACCAACACCAGTGTAAAATCCAGGTTCACCTGTAATCCCAGCACTGCTGAGGTGGGCACAGGAGGATCCCTGGGGCTTGCTACCCAGCCAGTCTCACCAATCAGCAAGCTCTCCAAAAAGAGACCTCTCAAGAAAATAAGGTAGAAGGCTATAGAGGAGACACCCATCATGGGCCTCTAGCCTTTGTATATGCACACAAATACATACACACACACACACACACACACACACACACACACACACACACACGAACATATACACACACAAATCAATTTTAAGTATGTGTGTGTGTATATATAGATAGATAGACAGATAGATAGATAGATAGATATAGATATATATATGTAGCAAAAAAAATTCACATTCAACCAAAATATTAAAACAGAGTATATTTGTCCCTCAGGATGCCTGCCTTTTGGAAGACTCATTAGTTCAATGACTCCCTGTCACACATTTTTGTAATTACCTCCATGGGAGTTCTGATGTGATCAGAATAGGAACCAACTTAAAAAACAATTTTCAGCTGGGTGTTGGTGGCTCACGCCTTTAATCCCAGCACTTGGGAGGAAGAGGCAAGCGGATCTCTGTGAGTTTGAGGCCACCCTGGTCTACAAAGCAAGTTCCAGGACAACCTCCAAAACAATACAGAGAAACCCTGTCTCAAAAAACTAAAAAAAAAAAAAAAAAAAAAAAAGAAAAAAAGAAAAAAAAGAAATCCATTGATTAAAAAAATAAACAATTGAAAACATCCTCAAGGTATAGATAAAATTTTCCATGATATTGTACCTTTACAGACATTGATAAGTGAGCAATGACAAAATTACAGATAAGTTAAAATACAAGTCTATTTAAATGCTGATTAGAAAACATGTAAAAAGTAGCCACCCTCTTAATCCAATACACATTGAACACAGTTTTGTTTTTATGTAAGTAGGAGGCTGTCGGAGCCCTGTGAACCAACTAGATTTTATTAATTTTCTCTATTGTTTCTCTGAGTGCTGCCAATATGCACATGAGAATGGGGCACCCGGAGCATGGGCAACCTGCCAGTAATGACTCTGCTTCCCCCAGCAGCTAATTGTCAATAGCTTTTCTGCTAAGGGTTAAGGCCTTGTAAGCTCCTCTCCTCTCCATGTTAGAATTTCAACTGGCTTGATCTTGGGCAGATCATGTGCAGACAGTCTCAGCTGCTCAGAGTTCAGTGTCCAGAAGATGGCATTTCATGGTACTTCCCCCCACCCTCCAGCTCTCATATTCTTTCCTCTCTTGTGTGATGTTCCCTTGGACTGGGGAGGGGTAATACAAATGTTCCATTTAGGAATAAGTGCTCACAATCACTTCTTAGCAGTTTGAACAATTCTGAGGCTGGCGCTGTGTTAAGTGCTGCCCCCTGCAGAGAGAAGCTGCTCCTGCCAAGGTCGACAACGGCACCGATTTAGAGAGTGTGTTGCCGGCAGAGCTGTGCTGAGTTAAAAGTCAAAGTTCCCAGATCCTTCTGGCTGTAGCAGGTTCCTCCTGATGCTTCTGGGGAAGAACAAAGAGTGAGAGCCTTGGTTTCTGCAGCTCCGGTGTTACTGGGTTGTGGCATGTGGAGAAGTTGTGAGTCTGCCCTCTCCTGGATAATCCCTTGGGTCCAGAAAACTGATGTGCATGGGAGAGAGCTACCTGCTGGGCTCTGATTCTCAGCTTTCCTGCTTCTGTTAGGAGCTCCCTATCTAGCATAGTTGTATTTTTTTTATCCTTTTGTTTTAAGCTACGCATCTTTTTTAAAGATGGATTTGTTAAAGAAAGATTATATCTTACTCCTGCCGTTTTACCCAATTTTGTAATCTACATTTTCATTGGTGGGACGCGGTCATAACAACTTAATGAAGCTGCTGATTAGACTGGTTATTTATTTTCATGATTTTTGTTTACCTCTGGCTTTTTATTTTTTACTTACTTCAAAATGTAGTGACTTTATCACAGCTTTGCCTCTCCTGTTAATTTGTTTTAGTTTTTAAAATATATTTTAGTGGCTACACTATTTAATTGATGGCACTCTGTCTATAATAATCTTATTGTGTCTTGAACCAGTTTGATCAATCAAAGAAAAAAAAAGTTGATGTTTGTGAATATGTAATAGTAATTTTTAAAAATTCTTTCGGTTTTTTTAGGCCCAGGCTGGTCTCAAAGTCAATCAATATATAGATAGGGCTGGTCTTGAGTTCCTAATCTTCCTGCCTCTACCTTCCAAGTGCCACAACCACCAAAATCAATGGCCATGTATAATTTTTATTATTCTTGATACAGAGATTTCTATTATTCCACAGTTTCTGGGACTGGTGGGTTTTTTTGTTTTGTTTTGTTTTGTTTTTGTTTTATGTGATGCTGATATCTGAGTCCACAGGACAGAGAGTACATAGAAGGAAATATGATATAAAAGAAAAGAAAACAGAGAAGCTGTGTCTCATAAGCATGAGCTGAAATCCGTGAGGATACAGACTGTGTTGGTTTTTATTGCTAAAACCTTAAGGTAGGTCTGCTGCAGGCAGAATGTGGGGTCCTCTCACATACACTTGGCCTACAAATCAAAAATTCCCAAGAAGAGTCCCAGGAAGGTGAAACTGTTACCGTCAACCAGTGAGATGTGTGATTGCAACAGCATACACAACCTGCAGAACCATGAACAAAAGACTGACACATGACAGTCAGTCATCTGCTGGGCAGGCAGGATGATTCTCCAGCCCTGTACACAAGAGAACTAGTTACATATTGACTAACTAAATCAAAACCCTCATTTCATGACTTCACACCTTTGGAAAATCTTTGGAGCATAATAGACTCTCTGGATATAGCTAGGCTGCTCTATTTTTAGTTCTGACAGCCCAGGGAAGACTCTGTAACATGAATGTCTTAAAATATAAAGCATCTGTGTTTAACAAGTATAGTTTTCCAGATGTCCTATCATTTATATGGTAGACAGTAAAAGTCAATTTATCTCCATTTTAAATGAGAAGGAATATGCAGAGAAGCTCAGTGCTGTATCCAAAAGCATGGAGGGAAGAAAGAGCAAGGCCAGAGAGCAGAGTTCACATCACTGATTGTTAGGCAGCACAAGTGCTGCTAAATGAAGAAAATTAACTCTAAAACCACTAACTCAATCAAAACCCTCATTCCAAAGCCTTACCCCAGAAGTCTGAGTTAGACTCTCTGGAGGTGGGGGCAGGTCTCTAGAATGCTTAAGCTTTTTGTCATTATGAAGTTCACCAAAAGTGAGGAAAACCATGCAGAATTATCACGAGGAATTATAAACAGACTGGGGACAGTGACCAAGGTGGTGAGTTTAAGGCATTGGTGTATAAGAACCAACTGGAACTCAAATGCTTTCAGACAGGGTATCAGAAATCGACCCACAAATCTGGGGTGGGTGGGTGTGTATCTGTGTGTGAGAGAGAATGTGCCATATACCAAACTGGATTAACACAGTTCCAAGAAACTTATATTTCTTGTGCAATAGGGGATTGCCAAATAATTTTTGTCAGCTATTTGCCTCATTATAACATCTTAATTCTCCAAATACCTAAGCATTTATCTCAAATTTTCTAGGCAGATTATTGCTCTCTTATTCTTTATTTGTTTAGCCACCAGCCAGTCATGGGAACTTTTCTCATTGAGGATATAAGCTAATAATATAGTTCCTTCTTTGAAGGTATCTTTATGTCCCAGTAGAAAAACAGCACTCTTTTTTCTATTTTAATACTTTGCTTAAAGAAAATTCAGTAATAGTCTTGATGCATTTCAGAAAGCACCTTAGAAGTCTGAATATGTGTACATTTTGATGAGTTTGAAGAGTTTTCTTTCTCTCTACAAAAAAAATTGGGTATTTTCTATTTTTTTCTTAAAACTCTCATAAGAAAGCATACATGTAGTGACTTCCCAGAGCATAACACTTGCTTTATTACATTTATATGCTAAAATTCCTGAGTAATTAACAAAATAAAATCCTGTAAAACACTCAGTGAGTGTCCCAGTGTGATGGGGCAAACCAGGTGTACCTGCCTCTGACACACAAAAGGCTTTAGCGGGATGCTCTCACTATCACCTAGGTTGGGGAAATGACACAGTGTTCTCAGTAAGAATATGATTAGACTGAAATGGGAGAGTTGACAAGATGTTCTTGGTGAGAGCATGATTAGACTTGCACATGAGTCTGCTGTGGTGAATGCAGGCAGACAGAATGACAGCAATAGTAGTTTGTAGTTCTCGTGTTTCTAAGAAAGAAGACAGATAATGACTCTGTCAAACCATGGCTGTGTTTTTTAAGTTACCATTGATAGTAGGGAGGATATTTAAAATTTTAATTGTATGCAGTCTTATGACAATGTAGGTTATAAAACACCAAGTGAGCATTTCCAATATGACCAAAAGCCACTCTGTGGTGGGTCCTCCTCTCTCTGCACAGGATCTTTGATAACAATGTGGAGCCTGGAGAAAAACAAGGGAGATTGTAGAGGGCAGCTTTCTCAAGCACAGTTACTGAAAAATTATTTTCTAATTGCATCTATTAGGAGACGATTCATAGAACTTGGCAAAATTGAAGTCTCACCAAGAATAGCAGCATGTCCATCATCAGGCAGTGTTTCTGTGACGCCTTTGGACCCCATGTCAAAATGAAGCCAGCCTTTAGCTTATAATTTATGTATGCAGAATGACCTCCAGACCCTTTCTGTCTTAATCACTGTTCTATTGCTGTGAAGAGACACCATGACCAAGGGGACTTGCTTACAGTTTCAAAACATTATCACCATGGCAGGAAGCATGGCAGCATGAAGGCAGACACTAGAACAGTAGCTGAGAGAGACTCTGTTCCTAGCTTGGGCTTTGATATTTCAAAGCTCACCCACAGTGGCAGACTTCCTCAAACAAGGCCACACTTCTTAATTCTTCTAATCCTTTCAAATGGTGCCACTCCCTGGTGATTATTCAAATATATGTGCCTATGAGAGCCATTCTTATTCAAACCATCTCACCTTCCTTCCCTTTGCATAGCCCTCCCTGTATTTGTCCCATTTGTCCCTCAAGACAATTTCTCTTTTATTTCATATATGTAACTTACATGAAACTTTATGTAACTATATAAAATTTAAGATCCATAAAGAAGAGAAAACATTTGAGATTTGTGTTTCCAAAGTTGGCTTCATTCAATTAATATGATTATCTCTGGGTGTATCTACTTCCCTGAAAATGACAATACCTCATTCTTCTCTTTATGCATAAACCATATTTTTTTCCATTTCTCTACTGACAGACACCTATGTTGATTCTAAAACTTAGCTATTGTATTTTTGTGACTCTGAAAGTTTGAGTTCTACTCTAAATTTGAAAACACAATATCTAATTTATTGTGTAAGAAATATTTTTCCAGTGCAAATAGTAGCCCCTGCTCTAACCCAGCACACTAGCCAAAATACACCTATTCAAGCTATCCTAAGTATTCTACCTTCTAAAATTACTTATAAGTTTTGGATATGAGTAGCCCAGTTTGGGGATTCAAACTTATCTTTGTTCCACATACACTTAAAAAATGGTATTGGAAAAGTCATTAGATTTAATTAATAAGATAAAAAATTATGAATAGACCAAATTTGGGAAGATTATAAGTAAAAATTAAATGAGAGATAGAATTATCTAAACTTCACTTAAAATGTTCTTTGTGGAATATTATGCTTAGAATATCTGATTATAGACTCAGGTAGTAGAAAGAGCATATAATTTGTTAAGATCCAATAACCTCATCCAATAGCATATTCCTTTCCCAGGACTTTGATAGTAAAGTACTATGAGCAGAGATGCTTGAATGACACATTTATTGTTTCACAATTCTAGAAGTCAGACATTCTAAATAAAAGTATCTAGCAGGGTAGGTTCCTTCTGACAGTTTGGAAGAGAATTCATTCCATGTCCCTTACTAGCTTCTGGTAGCCTGAGTATGTAGTTGGTTTTGCTTATCTCTCTCAAAAACTATTTGTGCTGGATAGTTTTATTTCAGCTTGACACAAGCTAAAGTTATTTGAAAGAAGGGAACCTCAATTTTAAAAATACCTCCATAAGATCAGACTGCAAGCAAGCCTGTGGGGCAAACTCTTAAATTAGTGATTGACTGGGGAGGGCCCATCCCATAGTGGATGGTGCCACCTCTGGGCTGGTGGTCCTTAATCACAACACTTTGGAGGCAGAGGTAGGTGGATCTCTGTGAGTTCAAGGCCAACCTGGTCTACAGAGCTAGTTCCAGGAGAGTCAAGGATATACAAAGAAACCCTATCTTGAAAAAAAAAAAAAAGGAAGCAAGGGAGGACGGAGGAAGGAAGGGGGGAAGGGAGGGAAGGAAGGAGGAAGCAGACTGTATGGTGATATATTATTTATGATTTATTAAGGCTTGCCTGAGGATTCAGAAAGTAAAGTCAGTCACAAACCATAGAAGCCAGGCACACACCCTTAATCCTAGCAGCCAGAAGCTAGGAGGTAGTGGTACACACCTTTAATCCTAGGCCTCAGGATTAAGAGGTAAATGGATCTCTGTGAGTCCAAGGTCACCTAGATCTACACATGACTGATCCATTCCCAAAGAGAAACAGCTCACACAAAGATGATCTCAGCACCTGGGATCACATGCCTTTAATCCCAGCATTAGAGGGGTATAAAAGATAGAAGCAGGGTCTTCAGTAGTCAGTATCAGGGATTCATTCTCCAGCCACATTGAGGAGAGGAAACAGTCTGAGACCTGGTCAGAGTTCATGGGTACAGGATCAGCCCTTTCATAGTGAGAGCTAGTGACCAGCTGATTTGCTTTTCTGATCTTCAGCTTGAACCTTGAACCCCAATATCAGTCTCTGGGTCTTTTATTTATTGTGTTACAAGTAAGAGATGGGGATCCTCCTGGTGGGCTGGCTAGCTAGACTAGCTAAACTGAAACTTCATGTTTAGTGAGAGACACTTCTATTCCAATGTAATAAGTTCATGGCTGGAGATAGAATGTGACATCTTCTTACTGAGACAGAAAATGAAAAAGGATGTATTATGCTAATGAAAGTTGTTGCAACTAACTACACTAAAAGCAACATTGAGTTTAGAACCCAAAGAGCAGCAAATCAGCCATCCCAGATTAATGACTCAGTGTATCATACTGGGTCACTGAATTCAGAAAATTGGAGGAGGGTGTTTTGTTTTGTTTTGTTTCAGTAAATAATGTTACCTCTTTCATTAAGTGGGTGTGAGTGTTCAGTGATGTGTGCTGTTTCTAACAGGCCAAATAAGATGATCAAATTTGATTTTAAAAAGCTACTGTAAAAGGTCTAAGTCATGAAAACAAGTACATAACAGACCATATACTTACATAAGATGCAACCCAAAACAAAATTTACATGTACTTAAAGGTTTATATATCTAATATCTACCATATATGTCTGTAAGAAAGATAGCTGCCCAATGTAAAGTATTTCAGGCTTTTGCTATCTAAATGTCATGTTGAGTTGGTAAGTCTTACGTTTTATTTCCTATCTAGAAAATTATTTCAGCATATAAAGCCTGAAAAACATGTCAGGTGTTTAATTGACTTGGCCATTTCTGAATGGCTGGAGCGATGACAGCTACAGACCAGAGAATTATTAAATATGTGACAATCAAGGTAAAAAAATATCTGACATTTTGATGTCCCTATCAGCTTTGCTTCAGTAAGTCGTAGTCAGTAACACAAAGCTATTGACCTGTCTTGATTAAATGAATCTGGCATTTCTTTAAATTAAACTTCAACCTTTAAAATATAAATTGTGTACATTGAGTGATTAAATGAATCTGGCATTTCTTTAAATTAAACTTCAACCTTTAAAATATAAATTGTGAACATTGAGTCAAGCTGCTACTGGCTTTGTTTTTAAAATCTCAAATGATACTGTCAATTTAATAATTAATAAAATTCGTCATTGAGATCCTCACATGCAATTTTTTCTGTGTGTGGGAGAAGGGGAGGTAGAGGCTAAAGGACAACCTTAAATGTTGCCTCAAGTACCATCATTTTTTAAGATAAAGTCTCTCACTGGCCTGGAATTCAACAAACAGGCTAGGTTTGCTAGCCAGTAAGCCCCAAGAATCCATTTGTCTCTGCCGCCTCATTGCTGGAATTGATTATAAATATGTGCCACAATGCATGATTTTAAAAATTAGAACAGGGCTCTTGGGATTAAACTGAAGTCCTCATGCTTGCAAGGCAAGGACTACCCACCAAGCTCTCTCCTTACTTAGCTACTTGCTCCTCCTTATGGGAAAAATAAACCAGTTTCAATACAGATCATTTTGAAAGCTTATATTGAAATAAATCTTCTCACTGAGACTCCATGTCCGTCACTGCCACATGGGTGCTGAGATTGTGCAGGGACGTGTCACTTTCCTCATTAGAACTCTACAACCAGCTCTTCTTACTAAGAACTGCTAAAGGACAAAATGCACAAGAGCAAACATGTCCATTTATTTCCCTTAGACAATTTTTTTGCAGAGACGTCAAGACAAAGAGAAGTTACCAGAGAAATTGTAAAATTCATCATAAATAATATACATGAATATATGGGAAAGTTCATTAATTTTTTCTTCATCTTCATGTAGCAATTATTTAATGCCTAATACAAACCAGACATAACTCATGATAAAACATCTCACAGACTATATATATTCTTGTGGTCAAGACAGAAAACAACAACATGAATAAGAAAATAATAGTAATAAGTTGTGAAACATGCTGTGGATAAATAATCTCACATCACTCTTCTATCTTGATAAACCATGTACCACATGAAACTATAATCAATGAAAGATGGTGTCTTAGTTTGGGTTTCTATTGCTGAGAAGAGACACCATGACAATGGCAACTCTTATAAAGGAAAAACATTTAATTGGAGTGACTTATATTTTCAGAGGTTTAGTCCATTATCATCATGGTGCAACATGGTGCTGGAGAAAGAGCTGAAATTCCTACATCTTAACCTGGAGCAACTGGGTAGTATCTGGAGCATGGGAGACCTCAAAGCCCACCCCCACAGTGACATACTTCCTCCAACAAGGTCACACCTACTTCTACAAGGCCATACCTCCTAATAGTGCCACTCCCTGTGAGATTATGGAGGCCAATTACATTCAAACTACAGAGAGCACGTACAATGAAGAATATCATAGCCATCTTTGCTTGTGAGGGTCATATTACAATAAAGTTGCCAAAAAACTCATTTTAATGAATTATTTTTATTAATTATTTAAGAATTTCACATGTGTACACAATATATTTTTAATATTAAAGTACACTGATATTTATTTTATACAAGTGCTCTATCTTCTTGTGCCCCAGCATACCAAAAGAAGGCCTCAGATCTCATTATAGATGGTTGTGAGCCATCATGTGGGTTCTAGGAATTGAACTCAGGACCTCTGGAAGAGCAGCCAGCTCTTAACCTCTGAGCCATATCTTCAGCCCCAGTACACAATATATTTTGATCATACTCACCTTCCACTCCTCCCCCTGATCATCCCATATCCATACCCCTCACCTCCTCACCTTCCATGCAACTTCTTGTCCTTTAAAAAAAATGTTTGGTGGCATACCAAGTCCAGTTTGTATTGTCTATATACTCACAGGTGTGGGGCCATCCATTTGACTAGTGACTAGACATCCACTAGTGACTAGAGCATGGCCAAACCACCAAGGAACACACCCTAAAGAAAACTGATTCTGCTTCCCCCACCAGTCAACTGTCAATAGCTCCTCGGCTAAGAGTGGGGACACATAAGCCCACCTCTGCCCCATCCTGAAGTGTTGATTGGATTGATTTACACAGGCTTTGTGCAGGCTACCAAAACTGTTGTGAGTTCATGATGTAGTCCAGAAGGCAGTTTTCACTCAAGCCCTCCCCAACCTCTGACTCATAAACTTTCTGCCCTTCTTCAATAAAGACATTTGGTCCAGGGGTGGGGAAAGGGATATGGATGTCTTATGTGTGGCTGAGCTCTCCACTGACACTTGTTTCTTGCACTTTGACCAGTTCTAAGAACGCGTTTTTAAGGTGGTATGTAGATGTGATTTATAAGTCCCACATTTTATTAAGCAAGTTCACAGAAAAGTTAATGCTTCTGTTTCTAGAATTTCCTGACACTGTTAAACCAAGAAGAAAAGTCTTCTCAGCTGGATTCTTTGATTAAGTAGCCATTCCTCCTTTCCTACAACTGCTTAACTTACTCAAGGACTGAATGTGATTTATCCTTTGGGAAGGTAGTAAATAAAATTACAATAAAAATAAGAGAACAGGCAGATTATATTTAACTTCATGCTTGTATTACTCTTCCCCCTTTCTCTCTCTTTCTGTCTCTCTCTTTCTAGAGACACATATGCATTATAACATCAGATGGTATCTCATTAATATGTATAATTTTTAAGTTTTATAAATTGAGTAAAGAGGTAAGTTTAATTTAAATTTTAAAATAAAATTATTACTTTTTAAGCATGGGAAATAAGAAAGAGCTCCTTTCTAGAATATGCAGTGATAATGGCCCAATTACAAAGCTCCTTCCTGATTCTGAGCAGGCTCATTAGCATTTTAAAAGTTGCTTTGGGAACTCATGCAAAACCTTTTGAAATGTAATGTTTTATATATTTATGAAAACATAATCAGTTGCATGTTGTTATTAAAGCTTCTTCCATGGCTTTCATTTATGGTACACATAGCAACATAAAAGGATAAGAAGAGCACAAATAAAGAGCCTCCCTCAAAAAAAAAAAATTCAGGAGCCCTTTCCTCCTGCAAGACAAGTAGTTCTGATGAGATTTGATTGACACTATGAAGTCTGTACACCTGGGATGATGTTCTTGTCTGTTTTAATTAGGATATGAATTCATTCTGACAAGCCTATAAATGCTTTAGCTCTTTAAATGAAGCAAAATTTTCAGTCTTACAAACAAACTTCATTATAGTATGCAATAAAACTATAGGTCAGATCTCAGTTACAAGGTTGCAAATTCTAGTCCAGTGGCAAAATGTCTCAACCACATCTCTGTAAATGTTTGCATTTATTTCATCAAAGGAAGAAACAGAGCATGTGAACATTAAACACTGCAGCAGATGAGATTGGAACTAATCTCCACCCCGACTCCCATCCCCTGATCAAAGACAAATGCTCTCATGTGGAAAACTTGGTCAAGGCCTCATCCCCCTCTCACAGTAGTGAATGAATGAGACCAAGGATTGTTTTAAGTAGACAAGCTCTTCATTTTATTAGAGAAATTCTTTAGAAAGTAGTTTGGTCTTCAAAGTTGCTGTAGCACAATTAACAAATCATAAATAATATATCACCACAAGTTGCATAGGATTTGATTTTTAATATTTTATTTTTATTATGTGTATATGTAGGGCGAGTTCTAATTGGTCTTAAAAATAAAAAGCCAGAGTCAGATATAGGTGTAAATGCTGAAAGATCAGAGAGACAAAGGAGCAAGCCAGAGCCACACCTTACCTTGCCACTTCTCAGCCAAAAAGAGGGGGAGCTCCTGTCTCCTCCCACCTTAGACTACTTTCTCCACCCAACCATACCACTTCCTGCCTATCTGTACAGACCTCCAGACCTCTATGGTTAACTAGTGACCAGCTCTGCCCTCTGATCTGCAGGCAAGCTTTATTTGTTCAAGCACAAACAAAATATCATAACATGTATATGTGTGCATCTCTGTGTGAATTTATACAGGTGAATGCAGTGCCAGACAAGGGAGGATCGGATCCCTTGGAGCTAGAATTACAGGCGGTTGTTAGCCAAGAGCAGTACATGCTCTCAAACTGAACCATCTTTCCAGCCTCAGACTTAATTTTTTATATGCTTTAATTCATCTGTCATCCTAAATTATATTACAGAAAGTATTTTTCAGATTTTCATTTTAAAAGATGCATATTTCCATTTTAGACAATTCATCTATTTAAATCTGTTAAATCTATTTTAAAAGTATTTTCATCACTGTTAGAATTTTGCAAAAGGTGCTGGGGCCCACAATGCTGGTTGCTTGTGCAGCTATTGCCATTTCCATGAATTCGAAAATTAACTACATTCTGAACAGTCAGACATTATTTGCAAAGCTTCAGGCTAGCTGCAGGTACACACAGATACGCACACACACACACACACACACACACACACACACACACACTGTACTCAGCATTCTCTGATGATACATTCCTCTAAAGGAAATCACACAACTGTGCAAAACTTTTTTTTTTTTTTTTTAGTTTTTCGAGACAGGGTTTCTCTGTGTAGCTTTGGAGCCTATCCTGGCACTCACTCTGGAGACCAGGCTGGTCTCAAACTCACAGAGAGAGATCCGCCTGCCTCTGCCTCCCGAGTGCTGGGATTAAAGGCGTGCGCCACCACCGCCCAGCCCTGGATTTAGTTTCAAGGCCATATCATTATAATAATCTTACCCACCAAACTGCAATGGTCGACCAAGGCTAGAAATGACAAAAGTATTGTGCATTTGTTTGTTCTTTCAGTTGTTTATTTGAGATAGCATAATGGCTGGTTTTAAATTGTCAACTTGACATAATCTACAATCACCTGAGTAAGGAATCTAAATGAGAGGTTGTCTAGATTAGGGTTGTGAACACATCTGTGAGGGATTATCTTGATTAGTGGGAAGCTTTGGGTATGAGTGGTGCCACTACCTAGACAGGAGAGCCTGGATTATAAGAGTGGGACAGTGAGCTGAGCACTGATATACTTCATAAATTCATTGTTCTTTGTTTTTAACTACAGATGTGATGTGAGTAGCCACTTCAGTTTCTGATACTTTGATTTCCCTGCAATGATGGACTGTGGTTTGGAAACTGTGGGCCAAAAATGCCCTTTATGCCCAAAAATTCCTTTTCTTGGAGTATTTTATCATAGTAACTGGAAAATAAAATACTACTGGTCTCAAACCAGCGATGCAGCTGGGGATGACCCTGAACTCCTGATCCTCTCGCAGCTCTCTCTCCTGAGTGCTAGATTCCAGGCACGAATCCCCATGCCCAGCTAGTGTAGCACTGGGACTGAAACAATGTTTGTGGGTTCTTGGCAAGAACTCTGCTAGCTGAGCTGTATGTCCTCACACTAGAAATGCTTTTTAAGTAGCACATTCATTGTAAAATATGAAATCCTACTTTGTGACAAATGCAGTATGGGTGTATTCATATATAGCAACTCACCAAGTGAATACACAATTTGAGATCCACAAAACTGCACTGTAAACTCATCAAAAAGCAATCTTTAGCGGTTGAGGAGATGGTTCCATGGGTAAAATGCCTGCTGTACTAGCATAAAGACCTGAGTTAAGATGCCCAGCACCCCTGTAACAAGTAGGCATGGGTGGGTGTATCTGTCACCCTGGTCCTGAGGAGGCAGAGACAAGAGGATCCTTGAAGCTTTCTAGCCAGCTAGTCTAGCCAATCAGTGATCATCCTGTCTCAAAAAATAAAGGATAGTTTGTAGGGAGACACTGTAGCCCCTCCCCCAGGCAACCCGGACAGATGTTCGGGAACACAACACGCCCGCCCGTGAGGGCGGGGTGAGGGGAAGTCTAAGGTGAAGTCAGGAAGGTTTCTTAAGGGACTGTGGACACGTGGACCGCCCCCTCTTCTGGCCCTTCTCCGGGCTCCCTCCTCTTCGCTCTGGCCTAGCTGCCTTGCTGCCCTGGCACGCTTTGGGCTGCGCTTGGCTGGTGTATCTGAATAAAGAAACCTTAGCCCTATTGACTGCTGATTGATCACTCAACAGTAATTAAAGAAGACACCTCCTATTGACCTCAGGCTTCCACCCTTAGGCAACATGCACATAACACACATACACATGGGTGTTGTAGAATATTGTAAGATGTGTTACATTTGTTTACGGTGTGGAACATTTGTTTAATGAAGCAAATATGTGTTGCATTCTTTTATGTTGTATTTATTTAACTCTGTGAAGCTGTGTTACTTTTTGCCTGTCTAAAACACCCGATTGGTCTAATAAAGAGCTGAACGACCAATAGTGAGGCAGGAGAGAGAAACAGGTGGGGCTGCAAGCAGACAGAATAAATAGAAGGGATGAGGAGGAAGGAAAGAAGAGCAAGAACAAGGAGAGGCGGGTGCCAGGGGCCAGCCACCCAGCCTCACAGCCAGCCACAGAGTAAGAGTGAAAGTGAGGCCCAGTGGCGCATGCCTTTAATCCCAGAACTTGGGAGGCAGAGTCAAGTGGATCTCTGTGAATTCAAAGCCAACCGGTCTACAGAGTTCCAGGACAGCTAGGACTGTTACACAGAGAAACCCTGTCTTAAAAAAAAAAAAAAAAGAAAAAGAAAAGTAAGATATACAGAAGTAAGAAAAAATCCATAGGCAAAAGGTAGATGGGATAATTTAAGAAAGCTGGCTAGAAATAAACCAAGCTAAGGCCCGGCATTCGTGCATAATAATAATCCTCCATGTGTGACTTATCTGGGAGCTGGGTGGCAGGCCCCCAAAAGAGTAAAACAACCAACCACCCATGGTTTGGGGGAGGGAAGGAGGGAAGGGGAGAGTACTCTACAGAACTGACTTTCCAAAGTTAATAATAAAATTTCAGGAGCCAATGTGAAAAGGAGACTAGAGGTTTGTTGATCTGGGCAGGGTTTTCTGGAGTTCCTGCAGGCTGCCAGCATAAACAGCATCGTTTCCTTCATGGGGAAAGCCACCTTCATTTCAATCCTGCTTGGATCCTTATCCTCTTGACTAGAATTGCGTCACTAATACTTTTGCTTTCATAGCTTGGAGCATCATTTTCTACTCACTAGAAAGAAAGACCTGTGCACTGGGAAGGAACACTTATCTATGTTCTACATTCCTCCTCCCCAGAGCACAGTGACTCACATCAAAAACTGTTAATGGGTATTTCTGAATGAATAACTTTTACAGTAATACTTCCCCAGCCTTTTTGGTCTACAGTCTGATTACTTGGGGGAAACAGATGCTTCAAAGAAAGAAAGAAAAAAAAAAAAAACAGATGATTAGTGTGGTGGCTTCTATATACAACATCTCCATGGACTCATGCATTTCTGTTTTGGAAGACTGTGAAACCTTTAAGAGGTTCAGCCTTGCTGGAATAAACAGGTTTTGTAGCCCTGCCAGCCTCACTTCCTATCCATTCTCTGCTTCTTGGCTAAGGAAATATGTAGCCAAACATTCTTGCCTGTTGCCATGACTTCCCTGCCATCAAGGACTATATCCCCTTTCCCTCCTGTAAGTTGCTTCTTGTTATGTATTTGGTCAGTAACAAGAAAAGGAGCTGTATGCATTTTCAGCCTAAATCTTCCCACACCTCACTCACAGTTGCCTTGGTCTTTGTGCTGCTGAAGGAAATGGTCACCACTGAGTGATGTAAAACATCAAAAGTTGTGTTCTCGAATTTCTGCAGGCCAAAATACCAGAATCAAGGTGTTGGCAAGGCCACACTTCCTTGGGGGGCTCCAGGGAAGACTTGATGCTCTTCTTCCTCTCTGTCTTTCCTAAGGACACAATAATCTCCTCCTGTCAAAACCCTTAATTAGGGGCTGAAGAGATGATTCAGTTCATAAGAGCACTGAGTTTGGGTTCCAGGACCCATGTATAAAGCTAGGCAAGGCTGTATGTACATCAGAAACAGGACTGTGAGGAGATAAGGATGGAAGGATCACTAGGGCTTGCTAGATGCCAACCTAGTTCCCAGTCTCCTAGACCATGTCTCAAGGGAACAAGAAGAAAATGATAGGAGAGGCTACCCAGCTTCCTCCTCTGGCCTCCACATGCACACACATGGGTGTGCACACCTACAGGTCCATGGGTACAACAAGCACCACACACACACACACACACACACACACACACACACACACACACACAGGCCTCTTAATCACATCTGCAAAGAACTTGCTCCAAATCCAAGGGATTAGGACTTGGTCTTTGGTGTCTGTCATAAAATCCATACTAGTCACCAATCCATGCCAGTCATCTTTGAGTAAATCAGAGTTTAGCTGGTACAGATGTGTTGGAAACACTCTGTTGGTTGCATCCAAAAGTCCTGCTCTTAAAGCTGTTTTATAGACCACACTATTAGCACAGCACTTTGTAATCTGACTGGTATTTGCTGAAAAGGGCACAAAAAGATACAGCTGGTCTGCAGGACAGTGTTCAGGTAGGGAGATAGATCTGTTGTAGGAAGATATGAGCATGACATGGCACTATGTTTCCTTGCATGGGTGGCCATAGACTGTCAACTGCACCATGGTGTATGCTAAATACCAACATTTCTGATGTATCCATGGTCATCTCTGCCCTTGTTCAAGATCTGCTCTAACTCCTTGCCCTGATCTACATGGTTCAGTTCTGCCATGTAGCAGGACAGCATGTCTTATTGTTTTCTATGGCATTGACATGACAGAAAGAAATATTACTGTTTTCTGTTTTTTCACAAATCATTCCCTCACTCCTTTCAAAATTTCACCCAATAGACCTTCTTATAATGAAATGAAGGATAACTTGCTTTGATGGCATATTAAAATGTGGTTCTATTATTTTCAGGAAAAAAGAAAATAAAACAGATGTTTAAAGTGACCTTCAGTGAGACCTGAGCACCAAAATCCAGATGGTATGAATTTCAGTAAACTCTTCCCTAATTTAAATTTTTTAGAAAAAGAAAGAGATAAGACAAAAGCTTACAAGTTTTGTTTTTTACTTTATATATAAGGTCTGTTAATGTTTGTCTATAAATCTTTTAGATCTAGTACTGCCTATGTCATGCATTTAAAATCCTCAAATCAATTTAGCCAATTAAAACAAATATTTTATTTTTCAGAGACAAATTTAGTTATTTGAAAAACTAATCTAGTTCATGGGATCCGTCTTAACTGCTGTCAAAACATATGTTTGATTTTTAAAAGGTGGAGGTTCAAGTTTGTTTTATGTAAGAATATTTTATGCTGGACACAAAGGAACATTCCAACAATTCCAACACTTGGGAAACTGAGACCAGCCTGGGCTATAAGATAAGCCTGTATCAAAGACAAAAATAAAACAAAACGCAACAAAAGTTTACTCATTTCATAACTTGTTTCCAATTTGCCTTTTATAAAGGAGTGTCCATTGTTATTCAACACTTTCATTCAAAGAGAGGAATTTGAAAGTTCTACAAACAGGTTTGAAATTGGAAGAAACTCCTTGGGGATTCAGTAGCAAAGGGGCTTACTAAACTGTAAATGGGATGACATATATAGTTAGAAAGAATATAATATAATTATTCATGCATTCTTTCTCCATGCAAGCTGTCATACCATGTGGGTCCCATCACTTCCTTGCTATCGGTGGCATTTTAAAGTTGTGCCTGTGAACCATATCCTTAGCCACCTATTCACCTGCACAAATTCCTACTGATTGTCCATGAAGTACTAAGTTGCTAAATGCCAGTTATTATAAGAATAGTAAATTCTTATAATGTAATAGTATAATAGAAATGTGAAAAATATATAAAGTATGCCACAAGGAATGTATAATCACACAAGGCTAGTGCTGATGCAGAGCTGGCTTGGAAGCAATACTGTAGATGGTATAAAATGGCTAAGAAACACAGAAGAGAAAGGAAACGTCACAGGTCTGGGAAGAGGGAAAGATGGTTTATATTGTCTGATTGACAAAGTCCGGAATCACCATGGAAATATGCTTTTGAGGAGAAGCATGTCTGTGAGGGATTTTCTAGATTAAATTAATAGAGGTGGGAGCACCCATCTGTGTCTTTAATGGTCAATTGGGACGATCTAAAAACTCTTGGGAAAGAAGTCTAAATGGGAAACTGTCTAGATTAGATTGGCCTGTGACATATCTGTATGGGGATTGACTTAATTGTGTTAACTGAGGTGGGAAGATCTGCTCACTATTGGTGAAGCCATTCCCTGGAGAGTAGATCCTGAATCTCATAAGAGTAGAAGAAGAATTGATGCTAGAATTCATACACTAATTTGTTCCCCCCTTCTTGACTGTAGATGGAATGTAACTAGATGTTTCTTGTTCCTGTCACAGTGACCTCCCAACAATGATGGAATGTATAGAACTATTAGATAAACTCTTTCTGCCGTAAGTTTCATTTGTAATGGTATTTTATGCCAGCAACAGAAATGAAACTAGGATAGCACCCTCATTGTGAATATCTTCACTCTGTGAGCTGCAGCCCAGAACTAAAGTGAAAGGAGAAAGGGAGATGAGCACCAGTGTTCATCTAGCACTGAATCCTGGCTGTCCATACAAAGTGATCAGTTGTTCCTGCTGTGGTGACTTCCCCACCATGACAAACTGCTCCATCAAACTGTGAGCCCAAATAGACCCTTCCTTCCTCAAGTTGCTTTTGTTGGGTGTTTTATAACAAGAAAAGGAACTAATGCAGGGAACCTCATGGAATAAGTGTAACTTCTAAGTCACAAGAGATGGTTAAGCTTTAGGTGGACAAAGAAAACAATAAAAAAAATTTCCATTTATAATATGAACCTCTCAGGTTTCAATCAAACAACTTTGGGTCAGTGTGATCAAAGGAGGGTGAGAAAGAAAGAAAGAAAGAAAGAAAGAAAGAAAGAAAGAAAGAAAGAAAGAAAGAAAGAAAGAAAGAAAGAGAGGAGTAGAGAGGGAGGGAGGGACGGAAGTCAGTTTTCAGGGTCTAAGAAAATGTTTTAAGTTATATAAAGGTCTGAGGACATGAGAGTCTATGTAAGTTCTGAGGGTCTAAGATTATGAAGGTCTGAGGACATGAAAGCTTAAGTAAGTTTTGAGGTCCTCAGAAAATGATTTAATATGTATTGTAAAGGTATAAATTAGTCATTTAAGGTATGGGAAATGTTTCAGATTTCTTTTCCCTTACACTAGGATTTCAGAAGTTCAAAGAGTTTAATGTCAATAGAGTTCTGATAAGCTGGTAGAGCACTGTCTAACGGTTTAGTCACAAGTTCAAGGTTTTAAATTTCCATTGGTTGTCTTGTAAGTATAGACTTAAAGATGTTTCTCACCAGGCTACAGTCATTTCTGTCCAATCCATATCCAGTTCTCTGGACAGAGGAAAAAGATGTTCATGCTTTTTAATCCAAATCTGTAGCTTTTGCTAAGACTCAAAGAAGTGAGTCTATTCCAGCTGTCTTACAGACACCTGTTTCCTGCTTTTGCTACAATGTGGACTTTAGTACAGATTGGTAATGCTAACTTATCTAAAACTTTTGTCTTTTTGAAAACTAAAAAAGTATGTAAACTTCAGAGAACCTAGGGAGTCATAAGACTTGGATCTGCTTCTGACGAATTAAAGGGAACTCAGACAAGTGCAGCCTAAGTTTCCCTGTCTATTTCTGATAATGGGATACTGTTTCTGATCTTGGGGCTTCTCCCGTCCCCCAACTACTAGGGTTAATGGTCCTGGAAGCTCCAAATATAAGATTTTCCTTTAAGTTTATAAATTTTCAGTTGTGTCCCTAGACTATTTCTGTCTCAGTAGATTTCCACTTGGCTGGCAGACACTACCTAAGCATCAGTTACTGACTACAATCTGCTCCAAATGACTGCAAGCCCTGAACTTGCTGAAAGCTGATGTGGGCCAGTCCAGCCAATGTAAATGCACCTTGTCTCTTCAGCTGGGTGAGTGATACAGATGCTTCTAATGAATGGCCATTGCCTGAATTCCCTCCTTGCCTTTGACTAGCATTCCAGCCCTCCTGGGCCCTGACAACAACGTCCTGGTTTTATCAGGAAATATTTACAGAAGAGAATATGTTGCCCCTTGTCCCCCAACAGACTGGAATGTTAGAGCAAAAGGAAACTCTCTGCATAGGGTGCAAAATAGATATATATTTTGTGCCTATTGACATACCAGGAAAGGTACCTGTTAGAACCAAATAGACCTAGATCTACCAACAGGTAGATTCATTAGATGAAATAGTTCTATAGGATTATGATAGAATACTCAACCTTCTTTATGTAAAACAGGTTATTTTATAACTTTAAGAAAATATTGTTTCTATATAAAGTACTCAGGAACATGAGAAATGATCTGGCTGTACTCAGAAAAAAAATCATTGCAAAAATAGGAGACCTGTGATGAAGTAAATAACTGGTCCCCATTCTCATTTCTAAGTTCCTTCTAGATAGCAACTCTGTCAGCCATCACAGGGCCTTTGGTCCTTCTGCTTCTGCTGATTGCTGTTGGCTCTTGCATCATTGATGCCTTAACTAAATGATAATTCCTGTCTGGGTACCATTAAGCTGATGGTTATTAGATGCCAATATAAACAGGTACCCATCACAGAGTCAAGGATTTGACTCAGGATACAACTGGGGAGGGGGTGGAATGTGAAAGCAAAAGTTACTTTTTAAGTTTTAATTGCTATGCCTAAGAGATCCTAGGAAAAAAAAAAGTCTCTGATCTGTAAGTCCCTTGTCCAAGGACAGATAGTTGCTGAAGTTCTGAAAGCTATTGTTTAATGGGAGATAACAAACCACATGTTTTTCATTCCCCTAACAAGTTTGTTGTCTGCACCTGATGTGCTTGAACATGTGAGAAGGAAGTTCACAGGCAGTATATACCTCAGGATGTACACTTTCCCCTGATTAGATGTAGGCTGGATGTATGTCAGGATGTATGATTACCCCTGATTGGACCTGATGGGAAATGCAATTATGGGTTTTCCTTTTTAAGCTGCTGCAAACTATAATTCTGAACCATTTCCCAGGACGTGTCCAGAGCCTATCCACCTGGACAGTATTTAATTAAAATTTGCTTCAAATTTGACTTTAAACTGTGGTAGTGGTCTTATTCTCTACAAGTAGGATTGACACTAAGATGTTGGGAATTGGGCAACTTGACTCTGACAATGGTTAGATCCTTCCCTGGTGCTCAGGTGCTCTTAGCAAAGAACTGTGGACCACACAGCCCCTCTTGCAGCCAGACTACTGTTAGAGCAGCCCAGATATTTGGAAACCACACAGACATCAGGAAGATTCACTACAACCACAGCTTCTTGATGTTGAAACAAAATTTTTACTCCAAGATGGACTATCAAAGCCTCAACTGTTTCACCAGTTTATGCTAAACATATATGCTGTCACAATCCTTGATGATGTCTAGCAGTCATTTTTGTGCCAGCAAGAGGTGGGGTATAACTTCTGGTGGTGTGGACCAATGGCCACCATTGCTGCTTGAAAAAGTTCTAGAATTTCAAAACAAAACAACAAAAAAGTTCCAGCATTTCAACATTACAGATCACAATCCTCCAGTACCTTTTTGTTTTTATTTTTAATAATTCTCACTATGTATTATGAGAGTTCTCTTATGCCTTTTCCTTAAGGAAATTTTACATGGGCTTCAGTGGCTAATGAGGATGTATACAATGGTAGTCTCTTTAAATAAAATAATTCTTTGGAAAAATTCCATCCACTATTGGACCATATAACCACCAAGGCTGTCCCAAGTCAGTGGTTTGGGGGTTACTATCTGGAAAATTCAAAGAATGAAATTCAGAGGTTACAGAGGTGAGTTTTAGAGAGAGTTTTAGTATATATTTATAAGAGGGTGCCTAAAAGATGAGAGAGGGAGAGCTGCTATTCTGGGGCCTTTTTAAAGAACTAATGCAGAAAGTGTTATGAGGTATGGGTAAGAGGATGAACTAGTCAGTCCATTTGTCTTAACTATGAAGTGCCCAGATGCCTCATCTCAGTTTCAGTCATAAAGGCATACACAGCCTTTGGACAGAGGTGTTCATTTAAGAGATAATGAAGAAACAAGGATCAGAGCCATCTTTTGGTGCTTCTGACCTCCAGCAAGAACATTTGCAAACCATTTCTTTGGGGTTCCTGCTCTGCCCCCAAAAGGAGATAATTGTTTCTATTTCCTGTTCTCCTCAACAAGTCCATGCCTTGTCATCTTGATACCCAAACATCACTTTTAAGCTGTTACTTTTATGCATGACCCATCTTTGTTACTTTTCAATGGCTATAAAGAGCCATCATGACCAAGGAAACTTACACAGGAAATAATTTATTGGGTCTTACAGTCTCAGAGGATCAGGCCATGGACATTATGGCAGGAAGCATGACAGAAGGGAGTTCAGGCATGATGCTATAGCAGTAGCTGGATATTACACAAAATCCACAAGCAAGAGACAGACAGAGAGAGCTAACTTAAAATGGTGTGGGCTTTCAAAACGTCAAAGCCCACCCCTAGTGACATAGCTCCTCCAAATACCTCCTAACCCTTCCCAAACAGTTCCACCAACTGGGAACAAACATTAAAATGTAGAACCTATGGGGGCCATTTTCATTCAAACCACCATAGCCCCCACAGGTTCATGGATTGGAAACAAATGTTCTTGGTGTTGCACAAAGAAACACACAAAGTCAAAGTAACTTGACAAAACAATTTCCACTTTGCAAATTACCAAATGACAGCTAGCCAGGAAGGATCCAAATGGGCTATCATGTACATAGGGGCAGGACATCCACTTAATTTTTGTTCTAACACAAGTGGTCACTAGGTCATTTCCCCATTGGTTAGGGTGTGACCTTGTAGTCTTTCACAAATGGCTAGTTTTAAAAGAATATATGTAAGGGTAATGAAGGAAAGAGAGGAGACATCAGCTTCTCCAGGCTATCAAGCTCTAGAAATGTAGCAGGGTCTTTATGTAAACAAAGGATTCACCAAATGAGGGAGACTAAAATACTTGCATAAAAGTTATCTAAGGTAAGGAAGATTTATAGAATATTGGTCCTTAGCATGCTAGCTACCTTTGATAGAAAAAAAACTCACATAGCCATCTATCTTATTATGCAGAGTTCATTCAACCCAACTTCAGAAGTTGCCAGTCTTTAACTGGCCCAAGTACTTTCCAAAGGCCCAAAGTGTGCTCTGAGACTCAAGGCAATCTCTTAATTTTGAGACCTCACAGTGGCATTCTGAGTTCAGGCTCCTTTCAAATGAATTTACATTTTTATAAATTTGAGTCCTTGATGGATTTGACCTTGCCCATTAGGTACCTTTCCTATTGTCTCACAGCAGAACCTATTTCTTCTTAATTGAATTAATAATCTCTTTAGCACTTATAGCTATGTCCTCTATATCCTCCTTGTCTGCAACTTTAGACTCATTCAATTTCCTTCACCAAACTGTACATTTTTCATGTCTAGTATGCCATTTGCTGCTGTACAGTGAGCAATAACCAAGCCACAGGCTATGATGTCTTCAAATTTCCTCTGCCAAACAAATTGATCTATTATTCTTTAATTCAGCCTCAAATTTTCAGGATGCAGACAGAATGCTGCAAGCCTTTCTGACAAATTATAGCACAAATGGCTCCTCTCCAAGTTCTCAATTGAATCATTGTTCCCCTCTAAAATCCCATGACTAGGACCTCTACCACCAGCATTTTTCTTGACATTCGGGTTCTTTGAACTCTGACTACGCCTTATTTGTGATTTGAGTTTTAATAATGTTTCCTTTATGAATGTTGGTGCCTTTGTATTTGGGGCATAGATGTTTAGAATTGAGACTTCTTCCTGATGGATTTTCCTGTGATGAATATGAAATGACCTTCTTCATCTATTTTGATTGGTTTTAGTTTGAAGTCTAACTTGTTAGATACTAGGATAGCTACCCCAGCTCATTTCTTGGGTCCATTTGATTGGAGTATCTTATCCCAACCCTTTACTCTGAGGTAATGTGTGTCTTTGAATTCAAGGTGTGTTTCTTGTATGCAGCAGAAGAATGTATTCTGTTTTCATATCCAATCTGTTAGCCTGTGTCTTTTTATAGGTGAGTTAAGACCATTAATATTGAGGGAAATTAAGGTCCATTGAGTGTTTATTCTTGTTTGTTTTTGATTTGTTGTTGGTAGTGGTATTGTATGTGGGTTTACCCTGCCTTTTATTTTGTGTTTTTGTAGAGTGGGATTATCTATTGCCTATGTTTATGTGAGTGTAGTTAATTTCCTTAGGTTGGAGTTTTCCTTCCAATACTTTCTGTAGGCCTGGATTAGTGGTTACATATTGTTTAAATCTGGTTTTGTGGTGGAATTTCTTGTTATCTCCATTTATAGTGATTGAAAGCTTAGTCTGGGCTGGCATCCGTGCTCTCTCAGAGTTGGTAGAATATCTATCCAGGTCCTTCTAGATTTCAGAGTTTCCATGGTGAAGTATGGTGTAATTCTGGTAGGCTTGCCTTTATATGTTACTTGGCCTTTTTCCCTTGCTGCTCTTAATATTTTTTCTTTATTCTGTACATTTGGTGTTTTGATTATTATGTGATGAGGAGACTTTCTTTTGTGGTCCACTCTATTTGGCATTCTGTAGGCTTCTTGTGCTTTCATTGGCATGTCTCTCTTTAGGTTGGGAAAGTTTTCTTCTATAATTTTGTTGAATATGTTTTCTGAGTTGGGTTTCTTCAACTTCTTCTGCACCTATTATCCTTAGGTTTGGTCTTTTCATGGTGTCCCATATTTCCTGGATATTTTGTGTTATTGATTTGTTAGACTTCAGGTTTTCTTTGCTTGATGAGTTTAATTCCTCTAGTTTGTCTTCAGCATCTGAGATTCTGTCTTCCATCTCTTGTATTATGTTTGTTATGCTTGCATCTGTGGTTCCTGATTGTTTACTCAGCTTTTCCACTTCCAGCATTCCTGCAGTTTGTGTTTTCTTTATTGTCTCTAATTCAGTTTTCAGGTCCTGAACTGTTTCCTTCAGCTGTTTAATTGTATTTTCTTGGCTTTTTTTTTTTTGGCTTTCCTTGATTTCTTGCATCTTTTGGTTTGTCTTTTCTTCCATTTCTCTGAAGGATTTTCTGATTTCCTCTCTTAGGTTCTCTATCATCTGCATGAAGTTGTTTTTAAGGTTGCTCTTTTCTGCTTCTTCTGTGTTGGGATGTTCATGTCTTGCTGGTGTAGAGTCCCTAGACGCTGGTGGTGTCATATTGGCTTTCCTGTTGTTGGATGTGTTCTTATATTGTCGTCTTCCCATCTCTTCTTCCAGTGGGTACAGTTGGTGTCACTTTCTTTCCTGGTGTGTATGGGTCCAGTGTTCTCTTCAGGTGTGTGCAATTGACTTTGAGACTCTGATGGGTCTCAAGCTGGGTGCAGGCAGGTCTGAGGCACTCGTTCTCCAGTTGGGTGAGAGCAGCACTGGCACAGAGATGTCAGCAGACTCTGGGTTGCTTGGTCCTCACAAGTCGAGTCATCCTGTCACAGACCCTTGGGCAGGAGTTCCCAGAGTGGGCAGGCAGAAGTTGGGCCCAAGGCAGGGGCTGAAGCATCTCACCTCTGCACTCTCTGCACTCTGTGGGGGCTGGAATAGCCCAGCAATCTCAGCAGAGTCGGGATCCCAGGGTCCTCAGGGACCGATTCAGTCTGCCTGCAGATCCCGGGGCAGGATTTGCCAGTTGCCTTATTATTTGAGGAAATAAAGTACACTGGAGTGGGAACAGTGAGGCAGTGATAGGAGAGTCCTGGCCACATTGAATCTGTACCCAGGAGACAAAGAGAAATGCTTCTTCCCTTTTTTTTCTTTTTATTCAGTCCAAGATTCCAGTTTATAAGATGGTGTCACCCACACTCAGGATTTATCTTTTCTCCTTAGTCAAATCTCTCTGGAGACATCCTCACACCTTCACAGACATAAATCCAGAGGTGCCCCTTCTTGGGGATTCTAAAATCCAATTAACTTAACAATAAAAATTGATTATCAAAGATACCAATTGTTGGAACATCTGATGATTAATAACCAGAGTAATAAACTTGCAATCTAAGTATATAAAGCTGTAAATCTCCTGAAGCCTGGAGCAATAAGCTTCTATGTCTCAGGACTTATATGACTCAGGATCTTTCAGTCTAGAACCTTTGCCAAAGACTGTCAATACCTCCCCAGCTCATAATTTTCATCTAAGTAGGGACAAGGACTCCAGTTAGTTGACTGACAGCACTATGAGGATCAGGAACAGAGCCTGTCCATCATACCTCAGTGATTTATCCACACAAGCAGAAACTAACCACAGCTCTTACTTGGGCTTTGAGAGGGATATTTTGGCTAATTGTTTGATTGGGACTTTTGTATATTGGAGATTAGACAGAAATTCATTTTCTCTGTCATCAAAAAGCCTAAAACTCCAGCTGCTTCAGCCTTGTGAGGAAACTGGTCAGAAAGCAAAGTTACTACATCAAAAATTCAAGCCTGAATAGTGAGAGAATCCCAACAGCATCACATTGCTGATCTCATACATAAGACAGGTTTCACTAAATCCTCCCCATAGCATTACTGTTAATTTAGTGTTTGTCAACTGCAACTAAAAACTTCTGACTAAAATAGACATTGCTATCCTAAAGGAAAGTGTTGCACTTAGTTTTTTAGGGTTGTCATAAAATATCATAAACTGGATGGCACAATACATAAAACATTTTCTCTTAGCTCTGAGGGACAAGAATCTGAAATCAGAGGGTATAAAAGGCCCTACTCCCCAGGAAGGCTCTAGGAAAGGACTCTTTCCTGTTTCTTCCTAGCTTTTGGTGCTCAGTGGAAATTCTTGCCTCATAGGCACCCTCCCTCCAATTTTGGACACCCTGACTGCCTGCCTTCCCATTTATCTTTGTTTCTGGGTCTCCAAATCATCACCCCTTTATAATAATAACTCTCCTTCTTTTGGGGGGTTATCATAATACAACTTAAACCTCATCTTAGCATTACTATATGTGTAAAGGCATTATTTTCCAATAAAGTTACTACTCTAAGTGACACAAACTAAAATGTGGAGCTGGGTAAGTGAAAGTGTGGTAGAGAGCCTTGATTGGACTTAAGGATGCAGAAGTGCTGTGGTGCTTTGTAGCAAGGTGTTGCAGTAAGTTATTAATGCCTTTCTGTTGTGGGTCAACCCAAGAATGTTCAAAGGTGAAAGATTCAAGGAACTTGGTAGAAAAGTGATGATACTCAATTTTCTTAGCTGTTTTCTAAAAAATTGAATGAATCTCACTAAAAGGGGGAAACTTCATTCCAAGCTCACATGCATGTCAGGACACCTATGAAGATGGTCCAACAAAAAAAAAAATCATACACTTACTTAAAACATGAGTTTTTTGTATGACTTTTTTGTAGGTTCTCAATTATGAACTTTGTAGATGACAATATTGTATCACAACATCACAAGGTATGACATGCATGCTAGACCATTTGTAGACAATCATTCACTGAACGGGAATGAAACAACTGGAAAGAGGAGATAAGCACAGTTCAACCCCCAGGACAATATCCAAGCTGCAGAAAAGCCCAGTGCAGATCCAGGCTCGAAAAACATGTTTAGTCATTACCTAGCCCTGGAGCATCACAGTTCCATTCTCTTTCATCTCCAAAGCCTTCGCACTTTTATCCTCCTGTTGTGAAGATATAGCTTGCTTTGGTCAGTGGGAATTAGCAAACATTACCTAAGTTGTGGTTTGAAATATATTTGATTTTGGCCTTTGTGCTTCTACCATTCCCTGGAAAGTAGCATGTGCCAGGAAGTTGCCTAATATGAGCAGACCATAGAGAGCAGATCTGAAACCCACCAGCAGCCTGGAGCCAATCCCAGCCCTACCTCAGTGAACTGAACACAGCCACAGATATATGTGAGTGAGAAGGCAAGAAATCATTGTGTTCAATGCCAGTTACAAGAAGTCATTGTGCTTTTTAAAATAGTTTGTTGTAAAGCATAATTTCAAACACAGCTCACTGATACATTAGTTGATGGAATTTCAGTCCCCAAACAAAAATAAAATTTGTAAACAACTATTTAAGAAATTAGAGATTCGGTCCAATGCTGTTTCCCCAGCTTTATGACTAAGGTCTTCATGCTCTCACTAGGTCAGGTCAACTGTTTCTGCGGGTTTCTGCAGCACTGTCTTGGCTTCTTTGCTCATCCCTCCTCCCTCTCCACAATTGGATTCCAGGGGTATGATTCAGTGACTGAACCAAGCCCTCTGAATGTGGGTGCCAGCTAGAAAGCCAAGACAGTCTATGGGACCTCTAACAGTGGAGCCAGTCTTTAGCCCTAGAGCACAAATGGATTTTGGGAGCCCATTCCCTATGGAGGGATACTATGGCAGGCCAGATAAAGCAAGGAGGGCCTAGGCCCTCCCCCAAAAGATATGACAGACTTTGAAGTTCCTTGGTGGAGGGCCTCACTATCCCTGGGGAGGAGTTGGGGCATGGGTTGGGGGGGTCAGTGGGGAACATGGGAGGATGGGAGGGCGAGGGAATGGGGGGATGGATATGTAAATATGAGTATGAGTAGTAATTAAAGAATTTAAATAAAAAGAAATTGGAGATTGTGGGCCAGACCTTGGTGGAGCACACCTTTAATACCAGCACTCAGGAGGCAGAGGCAGGCGGATCTCTCTGATTTCAAGGACAGCCTGGTCTACAAGAGCAAGTTCCAGGACAGGCTGCAAAACAATAAATACAAAGAAACCCTGTCTCAAAAAACAAACAAACAAAAAAAACAAAAAAAATAGAAATTGTATTTGTTTCCAAATTTGGAAAACAAAAATTCAGCCTCTTTTGAAATCAAAATTCTCTCCCATGAAAGTCAGTTTAGAAATGAATGACTTTAACTATTCATGTCTCAAAGCATAATATGTAGGCTGAACTAAGATATATTACATCTTCCTTTAATTTCAGAAGAGCTGGAGAATCTAAATTGAATGTTGCCTAAAAGCAACAGGAGCCCACAAAGCCATTGGTCCAAAACTGGCACACAAGACAAATATCTCCATCCCACTTCTGGGCTTCTGGTTACATCCAGCAACTGTGTCATTTTGATTTGATTTTTTTTGAGTCTCCTCAGCCTGCTTGCACAGTGTGGGATATGTTCCCACACTTCTTACTACATTTCCCAGAACCCTCCTCGACTCCTAGTCCTGCCTAACTTGCTGCCTCATTGGCCAAACAGTACTTTATTTATCATCCAGTAAGACAAACACATACAGAAGCACTTCCCCATCATAGATGACTGTAATAAAATACAGATACTATTTAATCACTAAATAAAGGTACAATTTAGAAAGACAATAAACTTACAAGTCCTGTTAGTATCTTAAAAGATTTTATCTGATACCCACAGTACAAAAGTCTGAAACATTTGACAAACCCAGTTTCTACCATGGCTGCCATCATCTAGTAAGCACATCTTTTAAAAATCCTAAAACAGGAGGCTGGGAAAATGGCTCAGTCAGTGAAGTGCTTGCCATACAAGCATAAGGACCCCAGTTCAGGGGTCAGGCAGTGGTGGTACATGCCTTTAATCCCAGCACTCAGGAGGCAGAGGCAGATAGATCTCTGTGAGTTTTAGATCAGTTTGGTCTATAAGAGCTAGTTCCAGGACAGCCTCCAAAGCCACAGAGAAACCCTGTCTCTAAACAACCAAAAACAAACAAAAAAAGGACCCCAGTTCAGATTTCCACACTATGTAAAAAGCCAGAAATGTCAGCCTCATCTGTATTCCCTCTGCTGAGGACACAGTGACAAGGTATTCCCTTGTCTGATTTGTCAGCCAGTCTACCCAAATCAGAGAGCTCTGAGTCCCAGTGAGAGACCTTATCTCAAAATATAAGGTGAAGAACAACTAAGGAGGACAACCAAAGTTGACCTCTGACCTCCACAGCTGCATATGTACATATATGTGCATGAACAGCAAAAAAAAAAAAAAATACTCAGACACCCACAAGAAATTTTAAACATCAATTAAACCTTAAGAATTGTATTGAATTGTTTTGTTTTTCGAGACAGGGTTTCTCTGTGTAGCTCTGGAGCCTATCCTTGCACTCGCTCTGTAGACCAGGCTGGCCTCGAACTCACAGAGATCCGCCTGCCTCTGCTTCCATGTGCTGGGATTAAAGGTGTATGCTACCAATGCCCGGCTGTATTAAGTTTTATTTTATGTGCATTTTATATGCCTGAGGGCAGGTATGCCCCCACATGTATGCAAATGCCCATGGAAAAGGGCATTAGATCCCCTGGACCTGGAGTTATAAGCAGTCATGAGCTGTCAGATGTGGGTCCTAGGAACCAAACCTTGGTCCTCTGCAAGAGCAGCAAGTGCTTAAGTGTTAAAGCCATTTCTCCAGCTCTTCAAATAAGGGTTTTGACATTGACCAGTTTTACTATAGAATGTGAAAAAGCAAGTACAATACCAAGTCTTGTCACAATGTGATCTCAATAACAAAAGGAAAATATGTATGAACAAGAAAAGCATCTGAAGGAAAGAGCCAGATCCTGGTAAAAGGGATAGAGAAAGGCATTAGGCAGAGTCAGGGAGACACCATGTAGCTGCTGATGAAGCAAGAGACCCAGGCATCACTGGTAACCCACGACCACATGGAAATACACAGATTAATAGAAATGGGTTAATAATTAAGAGAGAGCTAGCCAGTAAGAAGCCTGAGCCACCGGTCAAACAATTTATAATTAATATAAGAAGCCTCGGTGTGTTTATTTGGGACTAAACAGCTGCATGACCAGGCAGCCCAGAAACATCCATGTGCAAATGCTGTAGCTAAACTCATGACTTTATGCGCTACCTTAAAAACAGAATCAGTAGGGAAAAAAATATTTCTTTTTTTCACATAGGCAATGAGAAGGAGAAATGAAGGGAAAACTAAACAACAATGTAACTGTAAGACTTTAAAAGCAGACATTCCTCAAATCAAATTTTAAAAGTTAAATGACCTCTTAATTGTAGACACACTTTAACTTTTATTCCTGCAACTTTTTTTAGTAATTTAAGAAGCTTTTTCTTATTGCTTGTTGCTGACAGCCTTGGAAAGTAATTTTCATGACTACTGTTTTTTGTGCATTACTTCTACATCCAATTATACTTCAGGGAAGTCTGAAATGAAGAAACTAATTCAAGAACAATATAAATTCTCACAATTCAAATAAACTATAATAAAACTCTTTATTGTAACAATTTAAGTCAGCATCATGCCAATTAGACAATTTAAAGAGCCTTTGTTTGGGGTGGGGGATTTTATTGTTTATTTTTCTTGAATCAGGCTGGCTCTGTAAGAATTTTCAGCTGTTTCTGGCTTGGTAGCATGCATTGAACAGATTAGACTAGCTGGTGTCTGCTAGCAGGTAATTTAAGAAATAATTTATACAAAAAACAATACTTTGTTATTAAAAAGATCTGCTTGTGGTAGCCAACACCTATAATCAGTTGCCTTGGGAGTCCAAGGGAAACAGATCATGGGTTTGAGGTCAGCTTGCTCTATAGAATAAGATCATGTCTCATAAAACAAACAGACAAACAAAAAGGCCACGGAATTTTATTTAACTGCAAGGAAGAATAAAATTTCAACAATTACAAGAAAGTAGGCAGAACTCGAAGTCATTATGTAAAATGAAACAAGTCAGGCTCAGAAAATCAACTACAATACATCTCCTCACATTTGAGAAATCAACTTAAATAAGAATTTATATCTGTGAAGTGGGGACATGGAAGTAGAAATGGAGACCCCTGGAAGAAAAATAGTGTTTAAAGCAAAGGGTGGAGAGAGGCTTGAGGAATATACATGACATGGATACAGAAGGAGATGACTACTGGGGAAAGGAAAGTGTCTTGGTTTAGTTTCTGTTGCAATAAAACTAAAAAAGAAAATAAGAAACCTCAAGATGGGGCCCGAAGGCTCGATGGAACATGAACCGTGGAGAGTACATTAAATATAAAGTTTATTACCAGGTGGGAGTGCGAAAGGAGGAGAGAGAGAAATGGAAGAACAGAGCAGAGAGTAAGAGAGAAGAATTAGTGTTTGCCCATCGGAAAGAGAAGGGGGGATGAAGGGAGAGCAAGCAGAGAGACACGAAGGGAGAGAGAGAGAGAGAGAACGTGGAGGTACACATTCAAAAGGGGAAGCTTGCACATTTGTACTGAGTCCTTACGCAGCCCAGTAATGCGAGACATAGCCATGATGTAGCCATGCAACACAGGGCCCTTTGAGCTGCCTAAGTATCTGCCTGAATGCCATATGCATGTCCCACCCATTGTCAGGGGCAGGGTTAGCATACCAGGTTCCAACACTGACTATATGGCTAATCTTGGTTGTCAGCTTGACCACATTTGTAATCAACTACAATCCAAGCACACCTATGAGGGATTTCTTTTTAATTGGATCTTTAGAAGTGGGAAGACCCACACTAAATCTAGGCCACACCTTCTGGTGACAGCCTACCTAAAAGGACACAGAAGAAGGAAGCATATGCTTTTTGCCTGCTTGAGCTCACTCTTCCTGGCACATCCACCTATCCTGCTGCTGGGACCTTCCTTCACTGGTGTTAGGACCTACATTTTTGAGATCCTAATATTGACTGGACACCAGCTGAGACACCCAGTCTCTTGGATTGAATAACTATTATATCCTTGACTTTTCCACTGGGACACAGTCATTGTCAGGCTAGCTGAAGCCTGCAAATCATTCCAATGATCCCCTTTTGACATATACATATTCATTTATTAGTTCTGTTTCTCTGGAGAGCCGTGACTAATACACTGACACAAGCAACTTAGAGAAGAAAGAGTTTATTAAGGCTCAAAATTCTAGATACCGGTCCATCATAGCAGTAAGCTCTCAATAGCAGAAGGTAATACCCCACAGACATTGCCACAGCCCTGCCTACTCTAGACAGACCCTCATGAAGACATTCTTCCCAGGTGATTCTATATGTATCAAGTTCACAATTAAAACCATCACAGAGATCCAGGCATTAGTGGCACACGCCTTTGATCCCAGCACTCAGGAAGAAGAGGCAGGCATCAGGATCTCTGTGAGTTCGAGACCAGCCTAGTCTACAGAGCTAGTGCCAGGATAGGCTCCAAAGCTACACAGAGAAACCCTGTCTCAAAAATTACATTACAGAATGACAGAATGAGAATAGCAAGAGGAGAAGGAATGAGATAAGTGGGAGGGATGTGGACAAGAATAGAGTATAATCATATGTGTATAGAAATGTCATAATCAAACTCATTTTGTGTGCCAACTAAAAACAATTTTAAGGAAAATGAGAAAATGATAAAGTTGGTTGGTGAAATAGCTCAGTGAGTAAAAACATTTGCTACACAAGCCAGATGATCTGGTGCTCAAGTTCAATTCTCAAAGTGGAAGGAGACAGCCAGCTCCCAAATGTTGTACTTTGACTTCCAAATGCATGTTGTGACACGTGTGCATGCACACACACACAAAAAAAACACAGAAGCAAATAAGACATGCTTTAGAGCGGGATGCATTTATTTTCCAGCGTTGACAGAGGAGCTGATATATAAAAAGGAAGAGGAAAGAGTTTGCATGAGGCTTCTACCCCTTGCCATGCAAACCTAACTGCAATGAAAGAGACTTTTCAGGGGGAAGCTTGACCCCAAATACATGATTAAAAACTGATTTTTAATACAATACTTTTAGTAATTATTTGATAATTTAATACAATGTATTTTGATCATATTCACACACACACACACACACACACACACACACACACACACACACACACCACACACACCACACACACACACGTTGTGGCTTGTACAGAGACTTCAAGCATTAAAAGATCCCTTGCAAGTTGTTTCTCAGACTCAAAAAACTGTCCATGGTGGACGTGACCTCACCTGTTCATGTGCCCCTTTTACTGCAGCCTAGGGACCCAACAAGCAGCTCATATCTGCTCTTGTAAGTGGTGATATTTTGTTTGTGCTTTAACAAATAAAGCTGACTGAAAATCAGGGTGCAGAGCTAGCCATTTCTTAGCCGTAGAGGCCAGGCAATGGTGGTACACACCTTTAATCCCAGCACTCCGGAGGTAGAGGCAGGTGTATTTCTGTGAGTTCAAGGCCACCCTGGGCTACACGAGATTGATCCAGTCTAAAAGAGAAACACAGCCAGGCGGTATTGGCGCAAGCCTTTAATCCCGGTACTTGAGAGCCACATGTCTTTAATCCCAGCACTAAGGAAGTGAAGACATGAATAATATGTCTGGGCAGAGAGAGGAGTGTAAGGTAGGAGCTCATTGCATTCAGTCTGAGAATTTGTGGAGACAGGATCGCCCTTTCCATCCAAGGTGGAGATGAGATCTAGTGGCTGGTTGTTCTACTTTTCTGATCTTTCCACTTTCACCCCCTAATATCTGACTTCAGGTTTTTATTGATATGACCAATTAGAATTCGAGCTACACTCATGCCCCAGAGCACCTGTGTGGCTGGGTTAAAGTAGGGAAGGAAACCTGTCCTGTGTGAAAATGAAACAGAACCCAGGCTGTTGAATCAGTCTTCTCTGTCTGAGAATGCTGCACCCACAGGACAGCCTAGTTATTTCTGAGAATCACAGTGAGAAAGCAAAGAGAAGTGGTGGACTTAAAGCCACTTGGCAAATAGTCTTACACCTAGATTACTCTAATTTTTTCAATCAAGATAAATAGCTCTAATTAGTCAATCTTGTTTTATCACAAATATTCACACATGATTCTTTTTCTCTTGGTTTTTTGAGACAGGGTTTCTCTGTGTATCCCTGGCTGCCCTGGAACTTGCTCTATAGATCAAGCTGGCCTCAAACTCACAGAGATCCATCTGCTTCTGCCTCCTAAATGCTAGATTAAAGGCATGTGCCACCACAGCCAGGCTCATACATGATCTTAAGTGCATTTCTCTAGCTGCACAAATATTTTCCTTAAATTTAGATGTGATTCCATAGGTTATTTCTGCTCTCTCTCATTGGTGATATTTAAACTAACAAAATAAAATTTCCCCAAATCAAAAGGAAAAGAAATTAAGAAACACTGTTCCCAATCAGAACATCTCAGTTATACTCGTTATAGCCAAATTTGATGATTCTTTCCCCCGTTGTGTAGTAGTCATCTTTTGAAAACTAAAAGTCATTTGATATAACTCAATCAGGAAAGCAGTTTAAGACAATATGCCTACAAAAACAGACATGGAGAGCAATAGAATAAAAGACCCAAACATGAAGTTATGAGTACCCATAACTTCAAGCATTTGATATTTGACTGAGGCAAAAAAAAATACACTGGAGAAAGGACAGTATTTTCAACAAATGGTGCTGGGAAAACTGGATATCCACATGCAGAAGAATGACATTAGGCCCATATCTATCACGTGAATAAAAATTAGATACAAGCAGATCAAACATCTCAATTTGAAACCTGAAAAACTAAAACCACTAAAGGAAAACATAGACAGTATCCTAAAAATGTAGGTGCACGAAAGGACTTTCTGAACATTTGCCAAGGAATTAAGGTCAATAATTGACAACTGAGGCCTCATAAAATTAAAAGGCTTCTGTACAGCTAAGGAAACAATCAATCCAGTGAAAAAAAATCCCACAGAATGGGAGCAAATCTGCTAGCTATGAATCTCAAAGAAGTTCTATATCCACAATATACAAAGGATTTTAAAAAAATAAAGAGACAACAAAACAAATGACACAATTTTAAAATGAACTAGGGATCTAGACAGAGAGTTCCCAATAGATGAAATAAAACTGACTAGGGTACATCATCCTTAGCAATTAAAGAAATACAATTAAAGCAACTTTGAAATTCTATCTCAACCCAGTCAGAATGGCCAAGACCAATAAAACAACTGACAAGTGCTGACAAAATTGTGGAGAAAGGGGAATCCTCATTCACTCTTGGTAGGAATGCAAATTGGTGCAGCTACTCTGGAAATCAGTATGGCAAATCCTCAAACTAGCAGTAAATCTACCATGTGGTTCAGCTACAACACTCCTTGGGATATGCCCAAAGGATTCAACATCTTACTCCACACATACTTGCTCAGCAATGTTCATAGCTATTCTATTCACAACAGCTAGGAAACGGAAACAACTGAAATGTCCTTCAATGGATGAATGGATAATAAAACTGTAGTACATATACACAATGGAATACTATTGTGGCAGCCACAGCAGTCTTTCATTGCCATACAGTCAGAAAACTTTCAAGTGCCAAGAGTGTACTTGATATCCACTGTTACATGCTTCCAGCCAGGTAATACTCAGGAAGTCTTGACAGTACAATTGCTTTCTGTGTTGTGGGTTTTTCTCACACTTTTGATGTGCCTGAGAGACGTGTCTCAACTAAAATAGTGCCACACCACAGGGTAAGGTACTAAAAGAAGGCTCTGAGGGTGAGGGAATCACCCCAGTGCGTATAACTGCACACTTGAGTGTGACCAGCAGAGGTCCCCAAAACAAAAAGAAGGAAAATGACAGCAGAGAACACAGTTTTGCAGGCATTCAGACACTTGCCCAATAGACTTGCCAGCAGTGTAGACCACCGGGAAGACAAGAGCCCTCAGATTCAGTGGCCCTTCCCTTCTCCACACATATCAGCAGCCTCCAACCTGAAGGAAGGTGTTCCAACTTCTCTCCCCACTTTTATTTTTTAACCATTGTGACCTCCTAGCCTGTCTTTTATGTGTTCAGTGGGATTTTACTTTACTGTATTTTTTAATTTAATTTTTATTCAGTTGGCTATTCCCCTTTATGTAATCATCAGATTTTGTTTGCCTTCTTTGTTTCACTATTGGCCAGTATTTTTCATTTTCTTGCTTCTTTGTGTTCTTTTGGTCTCTTTCCTCTTTTCCGCCAAGCACTACATCAAGTGGTAACAATTTATTTTTATTTTATTAATATTTATTATTTTGTGTGTGTGTGTGTGTGTGAGAGAGAGAGAGAGAGAGAGAGAGAGAGAGAAGGTGCCCTTGGAGGCAGAGGCATTGGATCCTCTTGAAGCTGGAGTTGCACGAGTTGTAAGTCACCTGATGTGGGTGCTGTAACCCAGCTCAGGTCCTCTGCAAGAGAAGTACATGCTCTTAATGGCCGAGCTATCTTGATATCCCCAGATTTATTTTTATTTGTTTGTGTGAGTATGAGCCACCTGTGTGCAGTTGCCCCTGGAGGACAGAAGAGGGTATTGGATCCACTGGACTAGAACGACAAGCAGTTGTAAGCAGTCAGAGTGAGTGGTGGGAACCAATCTTGGATCCTCTGGAAAAACGAGAATTGCTCCATCCCTCCAGCCCCAACCTAGGGGATTTTAAAAATACTCTTATGTTTGTAGTTATTTGTCTTTTGTAAATTTATCCAGTTGTATTTTAACTTTTTAATTATTGAAAAATAGTTTTGTTTTTATCTTTTGTTCATTTTTTAATGTCTTGATTATTTCTATTCTTCCCTGTTCCTGTCCTGTCTTTTATTTAACACTGCTTTGCTATTTCTGTCCTTTGCTTCCTTCCTTTATCTTACACATTCACTTTCACACTTGCCCAAAGTAATCTTTAACTGCATCACATTCTACAGTTGCTGTACTTCTCATTTTCTAGTTATTGATGATACCTTGGTGAACTATAACCAATTACACTCATGTTTCAACGTCCTGTATGGTTTGATGCCATTACTGTTACAGTAGTTTGCTTTCTCTTCACTGACTGGTACTGGAGAATTCAGACTTCAAGGGTAGAGTGCTTGATAAGATACTATCCCAGAACACTGAAAGAGTTCCAAACCAACAGATTCACAAATTACAACACAGAGATACAAGAAACATGATAAAGCAAGGCAGTGTGACTCCTCCAAAAGAGCAAGCAAAGCTCCTCAGTTATGAAGGCACTGAAATGGGAGACAAGCCAGATGAATATATCAGGAAGTTCTCTGGTAAAATGACCATAGTGCTGAAGAGGATATAAACATGCAGGTGAATTCAACCCCAACCTGCAGAGTTCACAACATGGATGAAAAAAAAATGTTTCTTGATGGAAATATTAGAAATTTAAAAACCTCAATAGAAAAAAAACCTCAATAGTACAAAAAATAAGGTCCACATTAGAAATAAACTCAAGCAAATAGAAGAAAGAAAGAACACCACCAGCAAGGCAGGACAAGGTTGGCACATTATTTCATTCAAATATAAATAAGAAAAATATGGTGTGGCCAAGAACTCTGAGATTCCATTAATATGCCATGTCCGAAAATCCAAATGAGTAAAAATGCTGAAATAAACACTGAAGAGATTTTATTCATAAAGTTGTACCAGAAAATACCCCTATAAAGAGACATTCATCCCCAAAAGGCATTTAGAGCTCCAAATAGACACAACCAAAAAAGAACCTCACCAGGACATTACTGTCAAAATGTCAAAAATGACACAGCAAAGAAACAATTTTAAAGGCTATAAGATGAAAACAGCTGCTTGGATAACATCAGATCTCCCCAAAAGCCACAAACACACAGAGTGATAAGTTTCAAGCCCTGAAAGTAGATAACTGCCCACTAAGATCACTATATTCAGAAAAGCTAATATGGATAACTGCGGACATTTCAAGACAAGCAACTAAGCCAGCCCTGCAGAAGATACTTGGAGGAATCCTATACACAGAGGAGGGAAAAACCCAGTCTCAACCACAAGAGCAGAGGAAAGAATAAATTCCATGAGATGAATGGATGAACAAAGAAATAGAACCCACCTTATCCAACACAATAAGCCAAACTCAAATACGAATAGAGGAAAAAGAAAAAATAACTTTTATCTTAATAAATATACCACATACTTTTTAAAAAATAGTAAAAGAACAAAAACTGTATACTGCTCAGAAGAAAATGGGGGTAAGATTCTGATCTTGTGTTGGAAAATGGTTATATATTTTTTCAATAAAAAATTAAATGGGTTGCCTTTTGTAGCTCTCTATACTCTACATATTAAATCCTTACCATGTACAAGTATTTTCTCCCATCTTATAGGTATCCTCTTTTAAAATACTATTTTTATTTATTCTTTTAAATTTTCATACATGTATACAACGTGTCTTGAACATATCTATCTCCCCTCCCCACTTTCTACACCCCACCATCCTTCCCAACACATCTCCCTCCCAACTTCATGTTCTTTTGTTCTTTTTAAGTTGCTTACTGAGTCTAATCATGGAATGAGTATAGGATCATCCACTGGGGCAGCAACAACCTGCCAAAGGCCACACACCCTAAGAAAAATGACTCCCTCTCCCCACAACCTACCATCAGTGCCAACATCTTCTCCACCAGCTGTGGGGTCTTGGTTTTGTTTGTTCACTTGCTTTAATTTTGTTAGTGGTATATATTGTATATTAAGCATATTCCCCAACCACCAAGCTCCCCTACCTTTCCCCATCCCTGTCATGTTGTTCCCATTTGTTCCCCTAGATAACTTCACTTATATTTCAATTTAATATATTTGATTTAATATATGATCATGTAAAATCTAGGAACCAGAAATGAGAAGAAACAGGATATTCCTTTCTTTCTTTCTTTTTTATTTTTTATTCTTTGATTTTTTGACACAGGGTTTTTCTGGGTAGCTATGTAGACCAAGCTGGCCTCAAACTCACAAAGATCCACCTGCCTTTGCCTCCCAAGTAGTGGGTTTAAAGGTGTGCACTGCCACTCTGCTAGTCAGGATATTCCTTTCTTATCTATTCCCCTATTTAAACAACAGGTTGGATTCGTAACTTAGCTGCACTAAACACTGAAGTACAAGTATTTCTTCGATGTTTTGACTTGGAGTTCTTTGGTAAATACCCAAGAGTGCCATGGCTAGGTCATATGGTAGATTTATTTCTAGATCTTTAAGCACCCTGTCTTGACTTCCGTAGAGTTTGTATATTTCCTTAGAAATATGTAAGAAAAATGTTTTAAGGTATAATAACAAAAGCATGAGCAATTAAAGAAGAAATAAAATAAACATACTCAAAATTAAAACCTTGGTGCTAAAACAGATTCTATCAAAAAGATAAAATTGAGGCTGCAGAGGTGGCTAGGCAGTTAAGAACCCATACTCCTTGCAGAGGACTGGAGCTCAGTTCCTACCCACCAACCACCTGTAACTACAGCTCAAGGGGATCTCACAACCCTTTTCTAGCCTCATGGGCACCTACACTCATGTTTATATACCCACATTCACAAAAATAAAAATAAATAAAACTTTCCAGGGCAAAAATCTGAAGAATGGAACAGAGTATCTGTAAAACATATGTCTGAAAAAAGTTTGATCTCCAGAATATAAAGAAGTATTCCACAGCAATCAATCAAGTGATACAAACAGATTGTAGGCAAAGAATTTTTAAGAGATACTTCTCCAAAAATGATACAGATTTCCAAGAAGCACATGGAAATGGGCTGAGCATCATGCCATTATGGAAATTAAAATGAAAATTGCTTCAGCTAGGATGGGGTGTGTGTGTGTGTGTGTGTGTGTGTGTGTGTGTGTGTGTGTAAAACCAAACTCTTATGTGTTCCCCCTTGGAATTCAGAATAGTTCAACTAGCAAGAAAAAGAAGTTTCTCAAAAAATTAAACATCAAGTTATCCCAACATTCAACCATTCAATATATACTCAAGAAAACTGAAACATGGTCACTCACAAAGGCAGTGTATGTGAATATTTGTCCCAGAATTTTTCAGAAGAGCCCAAATACCCAAACCCAACAGCCAGAGATATAAAATGTTTAATTTTAACATTTTCAGCCTTTAATATAAATGAAATTTTATATATGATACAACATGGATGGATTTTAAAACATCTAATTAAAGGAATCCAGTAACAAAAGATCATGTAGTGTATATAGCATTTACTTGAAATTAGAATAAAGCAGGTAAGTTAGTGGTTACCTTGGGAAGCAGGGTGAAGGAGGAGTTGGGAAAAGATAGATGATGGCAGTGACTGCTAAGAGGAATAAGTTTTATATAAGGAAGATGATAATATTTCCAAAATGGTAATGGTTTAAAAACACTATGAATGTATTAAAAATACACTGTACTTTAAAGGGTGAGTTTCACAGACTGTAAAATTTTTATGCTAGTAAAAAAAAAATATTTTTAAACCTTCTGCTGTACAAAATGCCTTCCTACCCTCCATTCCAAATATTTGGTCCTTAAGCAAGAATGCAAAGAAATTGCCTATGTTCTTTTAAAGCACAGTTGTCTGGGCTCAAAGAAAGTTGGTGAATGCCAATGGGAGACATTTAGCATCATTTGCTTGAGAGAGATACAAAAGGTAGAAAGGACACATGAGAAAGATACAGAGTAAGTCTTTTAAAAATCTGTAGAAGTGATAGCTTGGTGGTTAAGAATGTGTACCTCTCTTGTAGCCATTTGTAACTCCAGCTCCAAAATATCTGATGCCCTCTTCTAGTCTACATATAAAAAAAGATAAAAACAAGTTTTTAAAAATTATTGTAGAAAAGGAGACACCTGAGGCCTGAGGACTGCTCACAGGGTGAATCCCATCCCGGCTGGATCCAGCCCACCCAGAGACTGATGAGGCCCCGGTACCAGTCCCACCTCCATCTACGGGAAGAGGAGAGACATCAGAGTATCGGACCTGTTTGCACCCACCAGGAAAAGAGACTCCCTCTACACCCACAAGAAGAAGGAATGGGAAAAAGACAATATAAAAACACATTTAACAACAGAAAAATCAATATGACACCACCGGAGTCTAGGGACTCTATACCAGCACAACCTGAACATCAAAACGCAGATGAACCAGAAGAGAATGACCTTAAAAACAACTTCATGAAAATGATAGAGGCCCTCAAAGAGGATATGAGAAAACCCCTTAAAGAAATGGAAGAAAAAAAACATGCAAGAAATCAGCAAATCTCTTAAAGACAGCAAGGAAAGCCAAGAAAAAAAAAAAGCAATCAAAGAGCTGAAGGAAACAGTTCAAGACCTAAAAACTGAAATAGAGACAATAAAGAAAACACAATCTGAGGGAATGCTGGAAATAAAAAAGCTGGGTAAATGATCAGGAACTACAGATGCAAGCATAACCAACAGAATACAAGAGATGGAAGAGAGAATCTCAGAAGTTAAAGATACACTTAGAGAAATAGTCTCATCAACCAAAGAAAATCTTAAGTCCAAAAAATCCCTAACACAAAATATCCAGGAAATATGGGATACCGTGAAAAGACCAAACTTAATAATAATTGGTGTAGAAGATGGTAAAGAAACTCAACTGAAAGGTACAGAAAACATATTCAACAAAATCATAGACAAAAACTTTCCTAACCTAAAGAAAGACGTGCCAATGAAAGTACAAGAAGCCTACAGAACACCAAATAGAATGGACCACAAAAAAGGTCTCCTTGCCACATAATAATCAAAACCCCAAACATACAGAATAAAGAAAGAATATGAAGAGCAGCAAAGGAAAAAGGTCAAATAACATATAAAGGCAGACGTATCTGAATTACACCTGACTTTTCCATGAAAACTCTGACATTCTACCTACACTAAGAGACCATGGATGCCAGATCAGACTACTATACCCAACAAAGCTTTCAATTAATATAGATGGAGAAAACAAGATATTCCATGACAAAACCAGATTTAAACAATACATATCCACCAATCCAGCCCTACAGAAAGTTCTAGAAGGAAAAGTCTAACACAAGGAAGTTAACTACAACCAGAAAAACATAGGCAATAGATAATCCCACTTCACCAAAAGCCAAAAGAAAAAATGGGTGGATATCCACACACAATTCCACTGCCAGCAACAAATCCAAAGCAAACAAGAATGAACAATCAATGGTCATTAATATCCCTCAATACTGCCTTAACTCACCTATAAAAAGACACAGGCTAGCAGAATGGATACGAAGACAGAATCCATCCTTCTGCTGCATACAAGAAACATATCTCAACTTCAAAACAGACGGTACCTCAGAATAAAGGGTTGGGAAAAGATTTTCCAATCAAATGGACCCAAGAAACAAGCAGGGGTAGCAATCCTAATATCAACTCATTAGACTTTAAACTAAAATCAATCAAAAAAGATGAAGGAGGTCACTTCCTACCCATCACAGGAGAAATCCATCAAGATGAAGACTCAATTCTGAACATCTATGCCCCAAATACAAAGGCATCCACGTTCATAAAAGAAACATTACTAAAACTTAAATAGCACATAAAACCTCACACACTTACAGTGGGAGACTTCAACACCCCACTCTCACCACTATACAGGAACACCAGACAGAAACTTAGCAAAGAAACAAAGGAACTAATAGAAGTTATGGCCCATTTGGGATTAACAGACATCTATACAACATTCCATCCAAACACAAAAAAATATGCCTTCTTCTCAGCATCACACGGAACCTTCTCTAAAATTGACCACATACTTGGCAACATAGCAAACCTCAACAGGTACAAAGAAAAGTTAAAATAACCCCTATAACTTATCAGACCACCATGCTTTAAAATTAGAATTCAGCAACAACACAAATTGCAGAAAACCTACAAACTCAATGGAAATTGAATAATGCCCAATTGGACCATCCCTGGGTCAAGGAAGAAATAAAAAAAAAGAAATTAAATACTTCCTAGAATTCAATGAGAATGAGGACACAACACATCCAAACTTATGGGATACTTTGAAAACAGTGCTAATAGGAAAGTTCATAGCACTAAGTGCCAACATGAAGAAACTGGAGAATAGTCACACTAGAGAATTAACCGCTCAACTGAAAGCTCTAGAACACAAAGAAGCCAATGCACCCCGAAGGAGTAGATGCCAGGAAATAATCAAATTGAGGGCTGAAATCAATAAAATAGAAACTAGGAAAACAATACAAAGCATCAGTGTAACAAAGAGTTGGTTCTTTGAGAAAATCAACAAGATAGACAAACCTTTATCCAAACTTACCAAACAGCAGAGAGTGAACATGCAGATTAATAAAATCAGAAATGAAAAGGGGGACATAACAACAAACACTGAGGAAATCTAGAGAATCATCAGGTCATACTTTGAAAACCTGTATTCCTAAAAATTCAAAAATCTAAAGGAAATGGACAATTTTATGGATAGATTTTTACTTACCAAAATTAAATCAAGAACAGATAAGCAAGTTAAACAGACCTATAACCCATAATGAAATACAAGCAGTCATCAAAAGTCTCCCAACCAAAAAAAAAAAAAAGAGCCCAGGGCCAGATGGCTTCTGTGCAGAATTCTACCAGAAATTCAAAGAACAGCTAACACCAATTCTCCTCAAAGTATTCCACAAAATAGAAGCAGAAGGCTCATTGCCAAACTCCTTTTACCTTGGTACCCAAGCCACACAAAGACACAACTAAGAAAGAGAACTACAGACTAATATCCCTCATGAACATTGATGCAAAAATATTCAATAAAATACTGGCAAATCAAATCTAAGAACACATCAGAGAAACCATAGGGAGAGCCATTATAGTTTTAAAGAGAATTCTGGCATTAGGGAAATGTCCAGAGATCTACAAGGTGGACCTCAACTAACAATCTAAGCAATAGTCAAGAGGCTACCTTCAAAGCCCTCTTCTGATAATGAGATTGATGACTACCTTATATGCCATACTAGTGCCTTCATCCAGTAGCTGATGGAAGCAGACGCCGACACTCACAGCTAAACACTGAGCTGAACTCTGGAATCCAGTTACAGAGGGGAAGGAGTGATGAGCAAATAGGTCAATACCAGGCTGGAGAAATCCACAGAAATGGCTGACCTGAACAAGGGGTTGCTCATGGACCCAGACTGATAGCTAGTAAACCAGAATAGGACCTTTCCAGACCTCCTAAAGGAGGAAGTCAGTTTGGAGGTCTGGGAAATGTATGGGGCCACTGGTAGTGGATCAGTATTTACCCCTAGACACAAATGAACTTTGGGAGCCCTCTCCTCACAGAGGGATACTCTCACAGCTTAGACACACTAGGGAGGGTCTAGACTCTGCTCCAAATGATATGACAGACGTTGAAGATCCCCCAAGGAAGGCCTCATCCTCCCTAGAGAGCAGAAAGGGGTTGGGATGGGGGATTGGTGGGAGGCAGGGGAGGAGGGGAGGGAGAGGGAACTGATATTGACATGTAAAAGAAGCTTGTTTCTAATTTAAATAAAAAAGAAAAAATAAATAAAAATAAAATAGAATAACAGGAGGTTTATAAAGTAAGACAACTGTTTATTAAATGTATTGCCCCAAAGATAGCATCATTCAATGATGCTAATAATAAAGACATAATAATAATAATAATAATAATAATAATAATAATAATAAAGATCTAATAATGACTAATAAAAAAACAAAAAAATTATTGTAGAAAAAACTGGCAGGATATTAATTAAAGAATATAAAGTTTCAGGCATGATACCACTAAAAATGTATAGAAATGTATAGAAACAAAAGGCAAAGTGTACCCCAGTAAAACAATTCTAGACTGAGTTTCCTAGCTTTGTTTAGATTCAGCTGTTAATTGGACATAAAGCTGTGATCTATTTCCCTATTGACCCAAGATCTCTGTGAGGTGATTGTATCATTGAATCCCTTCCCTAGAAAAGTTTAGGGTACCCAAGAATTCAGATGGAAGGCAGGCAAGAGAGCTCAGAGGGTAAAGCACCTACTGTACAAATCTGATGACCTGAGTTTGATCCCTTGATCTTCCTCAAAGGTAGATGGTGAAAACCTACTTTCAAAATCAAAGATTGTCTTATGACTTCCATACAAGCACCACAGCATGTGCTTGCTTTTTAGCTTCATGCCTCCTCCTCCATGCAAGCACACACTTGTGCACGTGTGCACATGTGCACGCACACACACATATACACACACTCTCTGTCTCTGTCTCTGTCTCTGTCTCTCTCTCTCACATACACACACACTGTCTCTGTCTCTGTCTCTGTCTCTGTCTCTCTGTCTCTGTCTCTCTCTGTGTGAGTCTCTCTCTGTCTGTCTCTGTCTCTGTCTCTGTCTCTCTCTCTCTCTCTCTCTCTCTCTCTCTCTCTCTCTCTCTCTCACACACACACACACACACACACACACACACACACACACTGGGGGTGCAGTGCATGGGACCCAGAAAGACCATGGGTCTATGTAGTGACATAGCAGACCATTAGGAATAATAAAAAAAAAAAAAGTCAAAGGAGAGCTTTAATTACAGAACTTGCCTCCACAGTTCAGGGATGGACAGCAGCCAGCACACCTGAAAGAGTCACTGTTGTGTAAAAGCAGAAGACTGTGATGGGCAGAGGTGGCACATGCCTTTAATTTCCCAGCACTCAGGAGGCAGAGGCAGGTGGATCTCTGTGAGTTCAAGGCCAGCCTGGTCTACAAAGTTACACAGAGAAACCCTGTCTTGAAAAAAAACAAAAAAAAAAAAAACAAAAAACAAAAACAAAAGAAACCGCAGGAGAGTATTTATGTCTCATTGCAGTGTCTTCTTCCCTGCTCCCTGTAGCTAGGTCTCCACCTTCCCCTAGCCTGTCCACCTGCTTTGTCTTCAGGCACAGCTTCACTGCGTTGACTGCTGTCTATGATGAGCTTTGCCAAAATTTCTCAAGACATTTATGTATGGCTCCTACATTCTCTTCCCAAACAAATTAGATGCATGCATACCTTTGTATTTTATCCTGTTTTTAGACAAAAGTCATAACAAAAATTTGAATATTGATGAGAAGTACAGAAAACAAAGTTATACCTTAAAATGGCCAATTCTTAATTCCAGAGAAAGGGAAAATTAAAAGACTAATTATAGAATAGAACATGGCCAAGCTCAGAGCAGTGGGTGGGCAGTCATTATAATGGAAGCTTTTAATAATAATCCAATCACACTGTGACAGAATATTATGTTGTTGGGAAAAGGAGGAATGGTGAGTGTGGGTGGTGATTTTGTAGTGTTGTAAGAGAACTATTGTGTCTATAGGATTAATTGGACCCACTTGAACATCTCATATGACCTGTGCCATGTACCACTTTGTGTTTTTGTGCCAATCATAATTATTCAGTTTAGAGAGTTTTTCCATCCCTTGATACAGGAATTACCAGATCTCCATGGCAACAAGAACCTAAGAACTCTGGTTGCCCTAGAGACAAGAGCACCTCAGCACAGATGCAAATTTCAACAGCCAAAAAGCAAAGCTTCCCCTTAGCAAAAATGGCTTAAGCTCTTTTATGAACAAAGATCCTGGACACTGATCTGAACTAAATACATGTAAAAGATAGGAGAAGAAACACTAAGAGTGTTACCCAAACAGAAACCCTCCTTGCAGGGTAGTCATCTGGCCTCTGCTTGTATTTGTTCCAAACCACTATCCCATTACCTAAGAGTGCAAGAAGAAACAAGTACCTTGAAACTGAGGATTTGTAAGCTATGGAACTTGGGTGGCAAGGTATCCTGATAGTCAAGATCCAAAGAGTACAAAAGTCATTGTAAGTCTAGCAGCTTACAGCTCTGCTCCAGGAAAAGGTTTCCCCAATGCAAGTGTAGGAGAAGGGATTCCCCAGCGAAATTTCCTGCCTTTAAATTAAGTGATTCAATCAGTCTCCACAGTAAGATCATATAATATAACACAATTGCCCTAGTTTTATTTCCATTTCTCTGATAAAACGCTCTCACAAAAAGCAACTTAAAAGAGAAATGGTTCATTTAACTCACAATCCCAGGTCACAGTCCATTCCTGCAAGGAAGTCACAGTGGCATATGTGGTCACAGCTGGTCACATGATATCCACAGTCAAAAGCAGAGAGAAATAAATATGAGTATGCTAACTTGACTGTGCTCAGATCAATTTCTCAACATCTTTACAGTGCAGGTCTCTCTGCCTAGGTAATGCTTCCACCTATAGTGGACTGTGTCTTCCAACATCAATAAACTTAATTAAGATTATTCCCCACAGATATGGCCAAGGGCCAATCCAATGTAGACAGCCCCTCAATGAAACTCTCTTCCCAGACGGCTCTAGGTTGTGTCAAGCCGACAATTAAAGCTAACTATCACATGATGGAAATACCAACTCATTTTCTTCATAGGCACTAAGGGATGAGGGTATGGAGTCTCGGGGCCACACAGACAAAATATCAGTTTACTGTATTTATCACCTACTGTTCTTTCTCCTCAACAGAACCAATCACCGGTATATGTGTTACACCACACATGGATCAGTGCTTTAAAGGAAGACCCCAATAATAGAATCCCTGCTGGCTCCTCAATGCAATGTACACACACACACACACACACACACACACACACACACACACACCACAAGAAAGACCTCAGAAACAATTGTAAAGTCTTGTCTAGCAATGCCATATGTGGCAAAATTCTGTGGACAACATTAATCACTTCCTGCTCTTGCATTGTTGATGTGTTTGCTAATGTACTTCTATTGACCTAGAAAAGTTAAAATTATTTTTATCATGTCCCTTCCCCCAAATAAAGAAACTATAATCATGCTATATTAATTTGGACTCCATACCAATACATCTGTGTGCTGTGTGTGTGTGTGTGTGTGTGTGTGTGTGTGTTGTGTTCCCATGCACCTGTGTATATAATTGTGAGTATTCAAGTGAATTCCAAGAACAACCTTAGATGTTTGTCACTGTGTACTCCAAGAGAACTTATCCATGAGCTTCTAAAGGTTCTTCTATATCCTTTCCAGGCTCTCCTTGAGGCACTGAGATTACATATGCACACTAAAGCACCTGCTTTATACAGGCTATGAAGGCTGGTATGGTGAGATCTCTATCTATTGAGCCATCTCCACATCCATTTTTTATTACTTCTTTTTCCTTTATTTTTTGGGAAAACAAATCATTATTATAGAACTAATTTAAAAGTGAATTTGGCAAGATGAGTGGGTGGATACACTGTGTGATCAATAACAAGACAACTGGGCCTGATTCCCACTTGGGCCACAGAGTTTTTACAGTATTCTCAGATGCATTCTGCAACTCTAATTTGTGTCTGTAATTTTTCAAGTTTGTCACGAAGAAAAGAAAATGCATGTATAAATCAATAAGCACAAATGATCAGCACTACCAAGTGTGAAATCAATGAGAAACTAGTGGGGAATTATGAATCAGGTCTTCTCAGGTCCCTCTGAGATCTTCTGGGTCCTAACAAACTCTATTTTAGTTTTTAGTTCTCTGACTCTGTGTTCCTGCCTCTTTTTTAAAAAGTAACATTCTGTTTAGTCTTGTTTAAGACTAAAATATACTCAGGCATCTTTTTGTTGATATAAAATGACCACAAAAAGAAATGACCAGGGGTTGAGGCCATATATCCATGGGTGAAGAGCTTGCTAAGAAAGGATGAAGACCTGAGCTTGAATCCAGAGTCTATGTAAAGCAGAACACAGTTCTGTCCATAACCTCAGTTCTCCTGCAGTGACATGGAACATGGTGACAGCAGAATCTCCAGAAGCTCAGGAGCCAGTCACCCTCATGTGAGCAGTGGCCAGTAACAAAGGAGACCCTGCCTTAAACAAGCTTGAAGTCAAAAGCTGACACCCAAGACTTTCCTCTGACTTCCACACACTAGTTACGGCACATGTAGGCTATCACATATAGCACACATCCACATCACACACACACACACACACACACACACACACACACACACACACACACACTACAATGTAGTCAGAGATCCAACTACACAACTACATACCTTTGGCACCCGTTTGGGAGTGATCACAGGTGCATACTTGAGGTGTGGGATTTGGTCTGGTGTCCTGGACAGGCTTGCTCTCTTGATTCCTGTTGGGTCAGGGAGAGGAGCAGGGTGTTGATCTTTGGAGCTGGAACTTTCGGGTTAGCAGTTTCTCGTGACTTCTCCCCAAATAAAATTAACCTATATTATCCTAGTTCCGTGTATCTTAATCTGTACATCCTCACCATATCACATACATTAGAGAGAAAGAGAAAAAGGAAGGGAGGGAAGGAGAGAGAGGAGACATTTCTGTAAACACAATACTTTCCATTTATGTTATGTAATGGAATTAAAACCAACAAACAGATACAGCCAGCAATCTTGGATTTTCTAAAAGACAGAATATACACAATAGAAATAGACAACAAAATATATCAAAATTATACCCCCAAACATCCAGTGGTATTAATTTCACAAAGAAAATCCTCAGGGTAAAACAGAATTGCCTATGGGATATGTAGATGCATGACAATTTATTTAAGCCTTGATTTTCAGTTAATTCCAATAACAAATCAAAGAACAATGTTTCAGGCATGAAGAAGCAGTGGTCAATGTAGAAGCCCTTTGGGGATGCATTGGAAAGCAGGGGGACCAGCAAAGGGAAGGAAATGCAGAAATGAAATAAGTTTCCTCAAAATACAAACAAAACTGCCAGAAAAAGAATTCCATTCTGAAATGTGAATGCTGCCTCCAAAATTATCAGCACTGTGTGTCTGTGAAGGTCATTTATGTATCTCATCTTTCAGAGTCACAAGTAGCAAATACCATTCCAAACAGTAAAATTTTAAAAATCAAATTTTTCATCTAGAATCTGAAGTCTTAAAGTACTTGGCAAATAAAATATATCCAGCTAGAGATATAGAGCACCTGACTAGCACAAATGAGGCCCAGAGTTTGAGCCCTAGCAGTGCACATATAAGAAATGGTAGAGTATGCCAGCAATGCTAGAACTTGGATGACAGAAACAAGGGGATCAGAAGTCTTATGATCTAATATAGATAGAACAGATGTTGTCAGAACAGTGTTGGATTAATGTTGAAGCGGGTCAGAGAAAGAGAATCCAACCATTGCTGCTGGGGATGTAATTAGCCTTTGTCTCTATTATATAGTGATCCCACCAAAAAAAATCTAAAAATAGAATTCTCATACAGTCCAGCATACTACTAGAGGGAATACAACAAAAAAAATGAAATCATTATGTCCAAATTACATATACATTACCATGTATATTGCAGTACTAATTAAAATAGTCAAGATATGAAATGAAAATAGATACCAACAACTGTGGTATATATACAGAATAATACTATTCATTCATATAAAAAGGAGAAACTTTTCCATTTGCATAAACAGAGTTGGGACTAAGGTCATTATACTCATGAGAGCTGTTCACAGACAATGAATAAACCAGTCTATCAGGTGAAATTATTTTTTACATGTATAGGTACTTTACCAGCATGTATGTAAGTGCACCGTGTGCATGCCTCATGCCCAAGGAGGCACTGCACTATGTCACTGGAACTGGAGTTACAGGTGGTTGTGAACTGCCATATAGGTACTAGAAATCTAACTTGGGTCCTCTGGAAAAGCAGCCAGTGCTCTTAACCTCAGAACTCTCTCTCTAGACCCAAGTGCAATTCTTTTTTCCATGTTTGACCTTTTTAAAAATAAATTTTTATTTAAATTAAAAAAGAGACACCCCGCCCTCTGTCTTCCAGCTGGCGCCCAAGCCTCAGGTGAGTCTGGACGCTGCTCTGACCCCCAACCTCCCAAGTCAACCCCTGCTTGCTTCTGCCTGAACACTCCTGAACAAGAGTGGACCTGCCCAGACCAGAAAACACACCCTGAGTCTGGACACACCTCACCCCTGTCCACACTCCACCCCCTGTCCCCCGGCTGGCACCTGAGCCTCAGTCTGCCCTTTGTCCTCAAGTGGCACAAGAACCTCAGACCAGAAGGCCCACCCTGAGTCCAGACACACCTCACCCTTGTCCACCCACTGCCCTCTGCCCTCTGGCTGCACCTGAGCCTGAGTCTTCCACCTGCCACCTGAGAGAGGGAGAGACCCCACCTGCATACACTGGAAGAAGGGATGGGAAGACAACAGAGTAAGAACACACTCAACAACAGAAAGACCAATAAGACACCACCAGAATCTAGGGACTCCAAACCAGAAAGAATTGAAAAGCCCAACATAGAGGATGAAAAAAAGATGGACCTCAAAAATTATTTTATGAAGATGATATAGACCATTAAAGAGGAAATAAGAAAATCCCTTAAAGAAATAGAAGCAAAAACAAGCAAAAAATTACATGAAATGTAGGAAAAGACAACCAAAAAGCTCAAGAAATAAACAAATCCCTTAAAGAATCTAAAGAAAACCAAGAAAAAACAACCAAGCAAGTAAAGGAAACAAACAGTTCAGTGTTTAAAAGCACAATTAGAAACAATAAAGAAAACACAGAATTAGGGGATGCTGGAAATAGAAAAGCTGGGTAAACGATCAGGAACCACTGATGTAAGCATAACCAAAAGAATACAAGAGATGGAAGAGAGAATCTCGGGTGTTGAAGACTCACTAGAGGATATACAGTCATTGTCCAAAGAAAATCTCAAGTCCAACAAATCCCTAACACAAAATATCCAGGAAATATGGGACACTGTGAAAAGACCAAACCTAAGAATAATAGGTATAGAAGAAGGTGAAGAAATTCAACTCAAAGGTACAGAAAACATATTCAACAAAATCATTGAAGAAAACTTCCACAACCTAAAGAAAGATGTGCCTATGAAAGTAAAAGAAGCTTACAGAACACCAAATAGATTGGACCACAAAAAGAAGTCCCCTCACCACATAACAATCAAAACACCAAACTTATAGAATAAAGAAAAATATTAAGAGCAGCAAAAGAAAAAGGCCAAGTAACATACAAAGACAGACCTATTCAAATTACAGTCGAATTCTCAATGGAAACTTTGAAAGCCAGAAGATCATGGATAGATGCAAACTCTAAGGGAACATGGATGTCAGCCCAGACTACTGTATCCAGCAAAGTTTTCAATCACCATAGATGAAGAAAACAAGATATTCCATGACAAAACCAGATTTAAGCAATACATATCCACAAATCCAGCCCCACAGAAATTACTAGAAGGAAAACTCCAATGTAATGAAGATAACTATGCTCAAAAAAAAAAGCCAGAGGCAATAGATAATCCCACTTTACCAAACACCAAAAAGAGTGGAGAAATCCACACACAATAACACCACCAACAACAAATCCAAAACAAACAATAATCAATAATCAATGGTCATTAATATCCGTCAATGGTCTTAACTTGCCTATAAAAAGATACAGGCTAACAGAATGGATACGAAGACAGAATCCATCCTTCTGCTGCATACAAGAAACACATCTCAACTTCAAAGATAGACAATACCTCAAAATAAAGTGTTGGGAAAAGATTTTCCAATCAAATGGACCAAGAAACAAGCTGGTGTAGCAATCTTAATATCTAACAAATTAGACTTCAAACTAAAATCAATCAAAAGAGATGAAGAAGGGCATTTCATACAATCACAGGAAAAGTCCATCAAGATGAAGTCTCAATTCTGAATATCTATGCCCCAAATACAAAGGCACCCACATTTGTAAAAGAAACATTACTAAGCTCAAATCACACATAAAACCTGACACACTTATAGTAGGAGACTTCAACACCCTGCTTTCACCACTAGATAGGACCACATGACAGAAACTTAACAAAGAAACAAAAGAAATAACCCAACAGGGTTTAACAGATATATAGAGAACATTCCACCCAAACACAAAAGAATATACCTTCTTCTCAGTGCCACATGGAACCTTCTCTAAAATTGACCATATACTCGGCAATATAACAAACCTACACAGATACAAAAAATTGGAATAACCCCTGTATCTTATGAGACCACCATGCTTTAAAGAATTCAAAAACAACACAAATTGCAGAAACCCTACAAACTCATGGAAATTCAATAATGTGCAATTGAACCGTTCCTGGCTCAAGGAAGAAATAAAAAAAATATATTAAAGACTTCCTAGAATTCAATGAGAATGAAGGCACAACATACCCAAACCTATGAGACACCTTGAAAGCAGTGCTAAGAGGAAACTTCATAGCACTAAATGCCCACATGAAGAAACTGGAGAATAGTCACACTAGAGAATTAACCGCACAACTGAAAGCTCTAGAACAAAAGGAAGCAAACACTCCCCAGAGGAGTACACACCAGGAAATAAACTGAGGACTGAAATCAATAAAGTAGAAACTAGGAAAACACTACAAAGATTAAATGAATCAAAGGGTTGGTTCTTTGAGAAAGTCAACAAGATAGACAAACCTTTATCCAAGCTAATCAAAAGGCAGAGAGAGAGCATGCTAATTAACAAAATCAGAAATGAAAAGGGGGACATAACAACGGACACTGAGGAAATCCAGAGAAATCATCAGGTCCTACTTTGAAAACTTGTACTCCACAAAATTCAAAAGTCTAAAGGAAATGGACAATTTTATGGATAGATTTTACTTACCAAAATTAAATCAAGAACAGATAAGTAAGTTAAACAGACCTATAACCCATAATGAAATACAAGAAGTCATCAAAAATCTACCAACCAAAAAAAGGCCAGGCCCAGATGGATTCACTGCAGAATTCTACCAGAAATTCAAAGGAGAACTAATACCAGTTCTCCTCAAATTGTTCCACACAATAGAAGCAGAAGAGACATTGCCAAGCTCTTTTTATGAGGCTACAGTTACCTTGGTACCCAAGCCACACAAAGACAAAATGAAAAAGGAGAATTACAGACCAATATCCCTCATGAACATCGATGCAAAAATATTCAACAAAATACTGGCAAATTGAATCCAAAAACACATCAGAGAAATCATCCACCATGATCAAGTTGGCTTTATCCCAGCAATGCAGGGATGGTTCAACATATGAAAATCCATAAATGTAATCCACCATATAAACAAACTGAATAAGAAAAACCACATGATCATCTCACTAGATGCTGAAAAAGCCTTTGACAAAATCCAACCTCCCTTCATGATAAAGGGCTTGAGATCATGAATAACAGGAACATACTTAAACATTATAAAAGCAATATACAGCAAACCAACAGCCAACATCAAACTGAATGGAGAGAAACTCAAGGCTATTCCTCTAAAATCAGGAACAAGACAAGGCTGTCCACTCTCTCCATATCTCTTCAATATTGTACTTGAAGTTCTAGCTAGAGCTTTAAGACAACAAAAGGGCATCAAGGGGATACAAATTGGAAAGGAAGAAGTCAAACTCTCACTATTTGCAGATGATATGATAGTTTACATAAGTGACCCGAAAAACTCTACCAGGGAACTCCTACTGATAAACACCTTCGGCAAAGTGGCAGGATACAAGATTAACTCAAAAAAATCTGTAGCCCTACTATATACGGATGACACATTGGTGAAGAAAGAATCAGAGAAGCATCACCCTTTACAATTGCCACAAACAACATAAAATACCTTGGAGTAACACTAACCAAAAAAGTAAAAGACCTGTACCGTAAGAATTTTGAGTCTCTAAAGAAAGAAATTAAAGAAGATACCAGAAAATGGAAAGATCTCCCATGCTCTTGGATTGGTAGGATCAACATAGTAAAAATGGCAATCTTGCCAAAAAGCAATCTACAGATTCAATGCAATTCCCTTCAAAATCCCAACACAATTCTTCACAGACCTTGAAAGAACAATTCTCAACTTTATGTGGAGAAACAAAAGACCCAGGATAGCCAAAACAACCCTGTACAATAAAGGAACTTCTGGAGGCATCACCATCCCAGACTTCAAACTCTATTACAGAGCTATAGTCCTGAAAACAGCTTGGTATTGGTACAAAAATAGACAGGTAGACCAATGGAATCAAATTGAAAACCCTGATATTAACCCACACATCTATGAACACCTGATTTTTGACAAAGAAGCTAAATTTATACAATGAGAAAAAGAAAGCATCTTCAACAAATGGTGCTGGCATAACTGGATTTGGACATGTAGAAGATTGCAGATTGATCCATATCTATCACCATACACTAAACTTAAATCCAAATGGATCAAAGACCTCAACATAAATTATGCCACACTGAACCTCCTAGAAGAGAAGGTAGGTGGCACCCTTGAACCAATTGCTACAGAAAACCGCTTTCTGAACATAACACCAGTAGCTCAAACATTGGGATCGACAATTAATAAATGGGACCTCCTGAAACTGAGTAGCTTCTGTAAAGCAAAGGACACAGTCAGCAAGACAAAACGACAGCCCACAGACTGGGAAAAGATATTCACCAACCCCCATCTGACAGAGGACTGATCACCAAAATATACAATGAACTCAAAAAGCTAGCCACCAAAACACCAAACAATGCAATTAAAAGGTGGAGTGCAGAACTAAATAGAGAATTCTCAACAGAGCAATCCCAAATGGCTGAAAGACACTTGAGAAAGTACTCAGCATCCTTAGACATCAGGGAAATGCAAACCAAAACCACTCTGAGATACCATCTTACTCCTGTCAGAATGGCTAATATCAATAACACCAATGATAATCTATGCTGGAGAGTATGTGGAGAAGGAGAAACCCTCCTCCATTGCTGGTGGGAGTGCAAACTTGTACAGCCACTTTGGAAATCAGTATGGCTGTTTCTCAGGAAAATGGGAATCAGTATACCACAAGATCCAGCAATTCCTCTCTTGGGCATATACCCAAAGAATGCACACTCATACAACAAGGACATGTGTTCTACTATGTTCATAGAAGCATTATTTGTAATATCCAGAACCCAGAAACAACCTAGATGCCCCTCAACTGAAGAATGGATAGAGAAAATGTGGTGTATTTACACAATGGAGTACTACTCAGCGGGGGAAAAAAACAATGGAATCTTGAAATACGCAGGCAAATGGATGAAACTAGAAGAAACCATCCTCAGTGAGGTAACCCAATCACAAAAAGATAAACATGGTATGTACTCACTCATTTTTTATTATTAGACATAGAGCAAAGGATCACTAGCCTTCATTCCACACTGCCACAGGAGCTAGGAAACAAGGAGGACCCATAGAGAAGATTGCATAGTCCCTTGAAGAAGGGGATGGGGACAAGAACCCCTGAGCAAATTGGAGCCCGGGGGCAGGGAGAGGAAGGAGAGTCTTCATCCAGTTGCTGTTCGAAGCAGAAACAGACACCCATAGCTAAGCACTGAACCATACTACTGGAATTCAGTTGTGGAGAGAGAGGAGGGTTGAGCAAAGGAGCCAAGACGGGGATGGAGAAACCTGCAGAAACAGTGGATCTGACCTACTGATAGAATTGAGACCCTAGTCATAAAGCTGGGGAAACAGCATTGGACCAAACCAAACTGTTACGATAAATCTTTCTGCCAAAAGCTGCCTGAGCCCTACCACCACGTGTATGCTTTATGGCAGTCGCCCGCCCTACTTAGGCCCAAATGAATACACAGAAACTTGTATTAGGTACAAAGCTGCTTGGCCAATGACTAGGATTCTCATCTGTTAGCTCAGTCTTAACTATCATAAATCTATATATGTTATAAGACGTATCTTATCGGACACCTTAATGGCGCCCTTCCTTGCTGTGGATCACATTGTGCCACTGGAGCAGGAGCGGAGGGGAAAAGAGGGGCCCTTCCTGTTTCTCCTTCGCTTAAATATGAGTCTCCAGGCACTTCCTGCCTGGATCAGCACTTCTCTACTACATTTCCCAGAATCCTCTTTGATTCCTAGTTCCGTCTAACTTGCTATCTCATTGGCCAAACAGTATTTTATTTAACAATCAATAAGATAAACATACACAGTAGTACATTCCCCATCACCAAACCCTCTGAATGTGGGTACTAGCTAGGACCCCAGACAGTCTATGGCTCCTCTGACAGCAGAACCAGTCTTTATCCCTAGAGCATAAGTGGACATTGGGAGCCCATTCCCTATGGAGGGATATTATTGCAGCCCATAAAGCAAGGAGGATCTAGACCCTCCCCCAAACCATATGACAGACTTTGAAGGTCCTTGGTAGAGGACCTCATTATCCTTGGAGAGGATTCAGTGGGTGGGTTGAGGTGGGTTGGGTCGGGAATATGGGAGGAAGGAAGGGTGAGGCAATGGGGCGATGGATATGTAAATATGAGTAATTAAAATAATAAAAATTATAAAAATATAGAAAAAATAAATTTATTAAAAAATAATCTTACTTTATGGACCAATCCCAGCTCCCTCTTTCTCCCATTCTCCTATGTCCCCCACCAACCCCCCATTCCATCCCCATCCATTCCCCAAGGAGGGTGAGGCCTCCCATGAGGGATCATCAAAATCTGTCAAGTCATTTGGGCCAGGGCCTAGGCCCTCCCCTGTGTATCTAGGCTGAGAGAGTAGCCCTCCATAAGGAACAGGCTCCCAAAGCCCATTCCTGCACTAGAGATAAATACTGGTTCCACTGCCATAGGTCCCATAGACTGCCCAGGCCTCCCAACTGACACCCATGTTCAGGGGACCTGGTTGAGTCCTATGCTAGTTTCCCAGCTGTCAGACTGGGGTCAGTCCAAGTGCAATTCTTAAAACACATACAAAATGTCTACCCTCTTATCTAACTGCATAAAACTTAACTTTTATTTCTGTATCTCCTTATTGCATGTCATTGATCTCCTTATTATTCTGACCTGAACTCTGGGAGCTCATATAAAATCTCAAAATAGACATTTTAGGTCCCCTCCCTGGAAGAGATGTTGGAGAGAAAAATTCCACTGCACCCAATGATATTCTTCTGAGAAACCTTTCAACTTTTCAAAGCAACTGTTTTACATCCTTAAATGTCTTGAGCTCAAAACAGTCACAGAGCCATTTAACAACTCCCTTGAAATTCCAAAGAAATAATTGAGCATATTTCATAATATGAAGAACTCATACCATCTTTTGCTCTGTTCTCAGACTCTGGGGATTTTGATATAAGTCATCCTATGTAATTGAATATCCCCATGATACTCTGCTTACAAGGAACACTATCCTAGTCCCCTTTTGATAGGTAATTTAAATTACTTACACTTGGGGGTTATCATAAATAATGTTGTGATTGACTGATCATCAAAAAATGCTCTGTCTTTATCATTCTTAAGGACATTTCTAGATATCTAATTTTATTGCAATTCCATTGAGTATAAATGAATACTCCTAAAATTGTATCATTCCCTGCTACCTTGTCCTTCACATGTGACTGGGAATTTATGACACTAGTGCTATATCTGTTATTGTTCCCTAGAAACTAAGGACTTCATTTGTGATTATTATTTAATCAATATGACAGGGAAAACAGATGACTCATTATGCTTTCCAACTTGATACTATGGGGCCAGTAAAATAGCTCAGTAAGGTGCCTGCTGCCAATTTGACTCTACAAAATTAGTTACTACAGTGTTTGAATGATCTTAGCAATTTCTAAAGTAAAACAAAAACAAAGGCAGCTAGGTGAATAAATTATCCTTTCATGGAGACTAGTATCAAGCAATGAGATATTCAAGAATCATCTTCACATCTGAGGATATGGCTCAGTGGGTAAAAGACCTGTCACACAGCATAAGAACTTTGGTTCAGATCCATAGCACCCAGTTAAAAGCCAGGTAACAGTGTGTGTCTGTAATACAGTGCTGGAGGTTGAGAGCAGAGACAGGATATCCTGAAGCTTACTGATCAGCCAGCCTTGCTGAACCACAGCTCCAGATTCAGTGAAAGACTTCAAACAGTGTGGAGAAGACATCCAATATCAGCCTTTGGCTTGCACACACAAGAGGCAGGGCAGAGGGACCGTGTACAACATGAGCCAAAAAAGAGAAGAAAGAAAAATGTAAAACATCTTAACATGACAAGTGGCTTAGAGCTTCCAATTCTAGCAGAGAGGAGACGTCTTGTACATCTTTAAACAAATGGTTGACTCTAAAAACAAAACGTTAAAGTGGCATGTCTCCCACCTCACCACCTCTCACAGTACACAGCCAGCTCCAGAGATTTTTGTTTTAGTCCCCTAACCATTTTCCTAGGCTTTTAGCAAAATTTAAGTTTCATCAGTCGCATTTAGTAATTGTCTGCTGTTTTATAATCCTAAGAACCATAAATGTTTTCCCCAAAATGAAGGATTTATATAATGACAGCTGTGTGGATGTTTGTCTCATTTGTTTCCTGAAACCTTTTGTTGTATTATTCAGTAACACAAGATGCCTTGAGGGTTTATCAGGATCCATAATTTCCAGACTGGAGAATGGTGAATATTGATTGCTAAGGCCCAGTTCAATACAAAATCCCAAGTATATAGTCATCTATTAATAATTTGTCAATATTTCAATAATTTTTTAAAAGTCTCATTTGTGAGATAATTTTAAAAACCAGCTTTCTTTGCCCATCATTATCAACACCTTCAAGTTATGATTCTCTAATCTTGAAAAAATAAAAGTAAATAAAAGCTGTACTCAAGTACTATCAGGCCAGTGGGTAAGTGGAGATTTTTAAGGAAATGGCTTTCCATTAAGCAGAACGTTGAGGGGGCAATTATCAAGGCAAAAGCATTAAAACACCAGAAATGTGCTGTTTCTCCCTCTCCATTTTGCTCTATTCCATTGTTTCGTGAAAACAAAAAGAATTCCCAGGTTGGTAGTTCAAAAAGCAAATTGCTAAGTACATAAAATGGGTTTGAAAGAGAGTAAGAATCTCTAGATGTCACCCACTATTCCAAGTACCTGAGCTGTCAATCTAGTATGTCTAAGGCATCAACTCTATGCTCATTTACATTCTATTAGATCCTAAGCATAAATATTCCTTATTTCTTTTTAATTTCTTTAAGTACTAGAGCTCCATGTCCTATCTGGGAAAATATGTGTTTATGAGAAGTCTTGTTGGTCAGGATGCCAGAGTCCACAGAGCCCAGACCTGCAAGGATAAACAAACCAATTGTCACATTGGGACCCAAACTTTACCTCTGGTGTGGCCACTGGTGTCAAGTACGGGATGTTCTAACATCTAATGGGATGGCATTTCCTTCCATGTTTCTTGTTTATTATTTGAAAAGTATTTATTCAGTTCTTAACCTGTGGAGCAAATGATAGACAAGTAAGCAGTGAAGCAAGACACAGCCATGGTCCCAAGTGATGGTGATGATGGTTGAGTGACTATGGAGAGAAAGGATGTGGTGGATGTAACAAGCACAGAATGACTGCCTTGCAACAAGAGCTTCAAGATGAAAACAGGATAGAAGTCACAATTTTGGGCTCAGAAAGGAAAGCAAAGTCAGGCCTGCTGCCCAGGACCTTTCACACACCTGATGACATGGGAAAGAAAGCAAAGTATTGGGTTATGTTGTCCTAAGGACACAATAGCAAAGGGGTGATCTCAACTCTATGATCCTGTTCACTGCCCTTGGAACCTGGATCCACTTCTATGATCTGGCCCAGCTCAGTTTCCTACAGAAGTGCATAGGCAGAGAAAGGGGGAAGGTGCTGTGGATAGAATCTCAGAGACTGAAGCAACAAACACAGATCCTGCATGGGTCTTAGCTAGGTTCTCTGTGTATACCTTATGGTTGTGTAGCTTGGTGTTCCTCTGGGACTCTTAACAGTGGGAGAGGGAGTGTCGCTGACTCTTTTGACTGTTCTTGACCCTTTTCCTCCTATAGAATTGTCAGCTGTAATATAAAGGTTTAAGTCCAGTCTTACTGCACCTTGTTAAGTGAATATTCCTAGGAGACTTGCCTTTTTAAAAAGGAAAACAGAGGAGGCATTGATCTGAAGGAGAGGGGAGGTAGGGGAAGGTAATGGAAGGGATGGGAGACAAGGGAAACTGTGGTCTGGATGTAATGCGTGAGAAAAGAATAAAAGTAGGACTGTTTGTTTGTTTGTTTGTTAATGTCTTAGGTCTCATTGGCTATGGGCATGTCAGGATGGAGGATTCTTTTATTATAAACTGAGGCAGGATAGTCCAGCCTATTGTGAGAGGTGTAGGCGGGTGATCTGGGGCTATATAAGAAAGCTAGCTAAACATGAGCCAGCCAGCAAGCTATGTTCCTTCCTTCCTTCCTTCATGTTCCTGCCTTGACTTCCCTGAATGATGGATTTTGACTAATGAAAGAAGAGCTTTTGTTCTAGAGACCAAGGTTACAAGTAGGTGATAATGTGCTCTACCAGCTTCAATTATGGCAATAAAATAGAAAAATTAGTAGACCAAGAGTATGTTTTGGATTAAGGCAGCTCCTGATGTACAATCGCTATTTATTATATCACTTCAATGAGGAAATTTATTCCAGATTTTATTTTTAAAAATTATCATAAATCATGGACTTCTTCACTGAGAAAACTGTTGTTATAAAAATATCAACAAGCCTGGCCATACTAGGTACTCATTGTGAAATTTTATTCCTATGAATCAGCCATTTCTTCATATATCTGAGAGTAAATTCAGTTGGTAGAGAGCTCATTACTCCTAGATACAACATCATTCTTTAAAACATTATCACAGTTTGAAATATTATTATTTAGCTTTCCCCATTTACGGCTCATCTGCTCATCTTCATACCAAGTCTATGGAGGCATTGGACCTCGGTTCCACTCCTCCAAGGGCCCACTGGTTGTAAAGATGGTACCTTGCCTCTGAAGGACTATATTTTCACTTGTAAATTCATTTTCTTTAAAGACTTTAATCATTTCTTGGCATATGAACTGCAAAGACAGAATCCCTGGTAGTTCCCAGCTTGACTTTCTATGCTGTCAGGCAAATACCCTGAGACCTAGAACTAGAATAGGTCTCCTCACTGAGCAGAGCCCAGATACAGGCAGAGCTGGGGTAAGGCCTCAAGATCCCTGTATTTCCAACTCTAGATCTGTTACAATAAATCTTTCCACCAAAAGCTGCCTGAGCCCCACCGCCAAGTGTGAGCTTTACGGCAGCTGCCCGCCCGAGTTAGGCCCAAATGAATACACAGAAACTTGTATTAGGTTCAATGCTGTTTGGTCAATGACTAGGATTCCTCATCTGTTAGCTCAGTCTTAACTATCATAAATCTATATATGTTATAAGACTTATCTTATCAGACGCTTTATTGGCGTCCCTCCTTGCCAGTGGATCACATCGTGCTGCTGGAACAGGAGCCGAGGGGAAAAGAGAGACGCTTCCGGTTTCTCCTTCTTTAAATCTGAGTCTCCTTGCTATATCACTTCCTGCCTGGATCATCACTTATCTACTACATTTCCCAGAATCCTCTTTGACTCATAGCCCTGCCTAACTTGCCGTTTCATTGGCCAAACAGTATTTTATTTAACAATCAATAAGATAAACATACACAGAAGTACTTCCCCCATCATAGATCCACCAAGCTACCCAGAAGCCAACCCATGAAATACAAAATACTAAAGAACTCAGCAGTAGGGTGTGTCTGAGCATGGGAGTTCTACATGATGGCAAGCAATCTGAGAAGACTCTTGGGGAAAAGATTAGGCCTATGCTGGGACAGTGGTGGTGCATGCCTTTAATCCCAGCAGAGGCAGAGGCAGGCAGATTTCAACAAGTTTGAGACCAGCCTGGTCTACAAGAGCTAGTTCCAGGACAGCCTCCAAAGCCACAGAGAAACCCTGTCTCAAAAAAACAAAAAAAGGAGAGAGAGAGAGAGAGAGAGAGAGAGAGAGAGAGAGAGAGAGAGAATGTAGGGCAATACAGCAAAAAAACACATAATTTTACAGCATTGATTCTGGCTCATTAACACTGGTGTGTTAATAGAAAAAAAAAACTAAGTGCAAAGTACATTCCATGTATGGTCTTCATTTATTTTAGTATTGAAAGTCTGTTCTAAAAACTCTATTCAGCCTAGAGTATGTGCTTTGCTTACTTGCTTATTTCCCCTCTCTCATTCCATTGGTCCATGCTACACCAGCTGCTTCTGGATCATTCTGGAGCAAAGGTAGCATGCAAGGCTGGAAGTGGAGGAGGAAAATGATGTAACTAGCACACAAGCATAATGTGGCCAAGGTTATAAAAGTCCAAATTCCTGTGCAAACACACAGAGGAAAAGTGAAGTTCATGCCCTAAGGTTCAGACAGGAGCTCACAGAGAAATTATCCACACTTTCATTGCATCTAGAGTAACTGGCTTGATTTCTGAAATCTGAATTGAACATCTGAATATCATCTTACTTAAGGAAAAACTGAAGAAATGAAGGCTGATAAATAAGAATAGGGACTTTGAATTGAGAGATGTAGAGCTGCTTTTGAATCTTCACAGGTAGCAAATCTGTACACCACTGCACCAAAGAGAAAAATGGACCAGAGAATAGTTCCAGAGTACAGATGAGTGCTCCATAAAAAGAAGACATTTTTAACAATTTAGGCTCCACCATATTTTGCTCAGGGGAGTAGGGATAGAAAACTCTCTCTTTGAGTCTCATTGGTTTCCAAAAGACCAATGAGAAATAAAGGAAATCCATATCAAATCAGAGATCACAATTCATCCTCACTCTTTAAAAACATAATGAGTAAGTAATAATATCCAGTGCTTTTAAGATTTATTTTTGTGTGTATGAGAGAGAGGAGAAGGAGGAAGGAAAGTGTGCAGGTGCCCAAGGGGTTCAGGAAAAGGTGTCATATCCCATGGAGCTGGAGTTACAAGCAATTATGAGCACTGAGAACTGAATTTGGGTTGTCTGTGGGAGTAGTAAATGCTCTTAAGGGCTGAGCCCTCTCTCCAGCCCATAGAATATTACATATTTTTAGTGAATACCTTATATCATAGTCTATAAAAGCAATATAGGCTGTGTTTCTTTCTAATAAGCAAGCAAAACACATGGAAGAGAAGTGCAATCAAAAGTTGTTTAGATAACATCAATCAGTTGTGAAGTCTTATAAAAGAATGATGAGTATAAAACACAAGTTGGATGAATGACAACATAGCAGCCCCTGCTTTGATAGCAAACTCAATAACAGTGTGTCATATAGTGACAGGATAGCCTGGAGAGCGAGCCTAACAGCTCAATTTAATGCCCATGGAATCCAGAGCATTCCAAAGACATGTTGGGGAACAATAGCTCACAGGCATACAGTTAAGTACAATCAACAGATATATTTAATAAAAAACGACAAAGTCGTTGCTATTGAGACAAAAATATACTGCATCTTATCCAGTCTGTCACAAAGAGGTTGTAATATATTCTCAGCACAGGCCTTGATACCATTCCTTGCACAAAAGGTACTAACTCATTTTTCCAATGAATTAATGCAGAGTCCCTCTTAACGGAAAAAATATAAATCAACTGGCTTTTATAACCAAGTCATTCATCTCCTTCCTTTTCAACAACAAGAAACAAGAGTTGAACACTTTTAAGTATGAGGAGAGTTTCACAGAGGAGTTCCAATGAGCACACAAGCACAAATAGAATCAGGTCACTGTGTGATGTATTAGAAACCAAGACTTGATTGTTTGGAAGAATGTTGAAGGAGGCAAATATAATTCTAAGACTGTCAATGTTCACGTACATGGAAGGAGACTACTTCCAGCATATCAACCTGGAGTACCACACACACACACACACACACACACACACACCAATGACTGCTGTGTATTGTGTCACAGCTTGAGAGGAGAAATGACATCTGGTGAGCAGAGGCCAAGATGCTATAAACATCCTACAAGGATGAACAACCCACCTCACCCCATCACAAGTACTCCAAACCAAAATATCAAGGTACTGAGGCAGAAGATCCTCTTTATAGGAAATCTCTGGCTTGCATCTTTTTTCTTATGTGTATTTATTAGTGAGGGGTGCATACAATGCCTGGACAATTACATACCTGGCCTTACATGTGAGATCAAAGGACAATCCACAGGAGTTAGTTCTCTCCTTCTACCTCATGAGTCCCAGGAATGAAATTCAAGTCATCAGGATTAACAGCAGACACAAAAAACCCAGAGTCATCTCTTTTCTCTGCCCCCCTCTGACTTATATTTCATTACAATTTTTGGAAATGAAAGAATGGTGTATTTTCACTGAATGACTGCTGTCAAATTGTATTAAGCAACTGCTGTGGTGTCTTAGTTCTTCCTTCATGCCTTGGAATCACCCCTTTCATGTAGCACTTTATTTCCTTCAGCTGCAGACTCATCTCTTCTCCAGGAAAGGGCCCATCTGTGCACCTTAATATGTTTCAATGGGCACCCTCATCCACTCTTGCCTGACCATCAGAACCTCTACCTGTCTCATCCTGGGCCCATGGGCATGATGATTTGGGCCACTTGGGATGGGGAAAATATCTATAAAACCCTATGCCAACATGTTCCTGATATATCTTATGAACACAAGAAGTTACAAATCATTTCTACATGGGGAGAAAAGTGATGATTTTACAAAGAATAAGTATCTTCATCCATGTTCTGTTGCTGTAACAGAAGGCCTGCAACTGTATAATTTATAAAGGAAAGTCTATGTAACTCACAGTTTTAGAGGTTGGAAGTCTAAGGCAGCCACCATATGACAAGCCTCTCATTCTAGGTCATAAGATGACAGAAAATCAGAGCATACAAGCACATATGAAAGAGACAGAACACATGATATAACCTCATTTTGCAACAACCTACTCTCACAACATCCAAGCCAACCCCATGTGAATTAGCCCACACAAAGGACAGCTTAAATAATCTCTATTTCTAATTTAAACATTACTGATGGCTCCCATCTCCCAAAACCAAAATGAAGAGAGTCAACTCTCAACATGAGTTTTGGATAGCAGAGACCATGCCCAAGCTTTGAGAGTAAGGATGGAGAGTTCATACTCTCATGGGTCAAATACCTCTCACCCATACTAGTTAACAAACAAATAGCCCAGGGATAAATACCTCTCTTCCCTTCAGCAACATCAAAACCTGACTTTTTAAAGTTAAAAGTAATGAAGCAATATATCCCTGGACTCATCTTAAGAAATTCATTAAAACAATTGTTCATTGCTGTAGTTCATTATGAACATACTAACTTAAATAAGGAAATTTCCCTTGCTTCCAATTTAATAAAATTGTAGTTAGGAAACCTGACATATTAGCATCACTAGAGTTATGTGAATCAAATAGCTCTTGGTACAAATAAACTAACCTCACCATAGGGAACAAATGGTGTCCTTGAAGTAAACAGAACAGGTTCCCCCATTTGTTGTAACCATTTTCATTTAAATTTTTAGACAATTCAAACTGCATCCCTAATTTTTTACTCCTCAATATTATTCAACTCAATCAGAAGTGTATCTTATCACTAGGCACAATGTTTCAACATTTATTTTAGTACATCAATTATGATAATACAAAGTTATAATTGCTATAATTTTTTGCTATGTGGTTCTGGCTGCCCTGGAACTCACTATTTAGACCAGTCTGTCCTTGAACCTTCAGTAATCTTCCTGCCTCTGCCTCTCAAGACCTAGAAATATAGGCATGAGCCACCACACCCAGCCTAAGAAAACATAAAAGTTTTAAAAATACAGAATTGTGGTGATATATTGTTTGTGATTTAATAAAGCCTGCTCAGAGATCAAAATGCAAAGCTAGCTGTCCCGACCTGCAGGACATCAACCTGGGGCAAGAGAGTCAGGGACGGGGAATGGGGACAAGAGACGCAGAAAGAACGACCACAAGACAGGACTCTGATCAAGTGGCAAACTTTACTTTTCTCAGGCTAGCTTATACAGTCAGCAGAGCAGGATATGGGGAGGGGTAAAATGGATTGTTTGTGCACCAGGTGTTAGTGTAGGCAGGATATTAGGAAGCCACAAAGAGGATGTTTGGCAGGGTAAAGAGTTTATGAGTAAGAGGTCCAGGAAGGGTTGCCTAGGTGACTGAGCCTGTGGGTGGAGGACTGGGTCAAGTTGTTTATTTTTATGAACTGAGAGGTTCTAAGGAGCTGCTATGTAAAGGTTAATATACAACTATGTGGCCAGCCAAGAATGGCCTAGGATCTCATGCCAAGCCCTGAGATTTATCTCCTAACAGCTAGCCACACTAGTTATCTGTAGACACCAGGCAATGTGGTACACACATTCAATCCCAGGACTCAGGAGACAGAGGCAGATGGATCTCTGTGAATTCAAGGTCACCCAGAGCTAAATGAGAGTGAATCAGTCTAAAAGAGAAACAGAGCTCATGCCTCTAATTCTAGCACTAGAAAAATATATAAGAAGGAGCTCAGGGTCTCATGTGACATTCAGCATTCAGTAATCTTGGGCTATTAGCCTCCAGATGTGTTAAGGACAGGCTCTCCCTTCCATCCCTGGTAGAGGTAAAAGCTCTCTGCTAGTTCAGCTGCTTTGTTTCTCTGATCTTCAGCTTGAACCCCAATATCTGTCTCTGGGTTTTAATTATTCATGTTACACAGTAGTATTTGAAAATAAAAGGAAGATCAGAGTGAGTTCAAGGTTGTAGATGTTTCCAATTCCTAACAACCAGTCTTCCAAGAATTCCTGTTTTATTTTTTTACATTTATTTATTTGCTTGTATGCATGAACCTATGTGGGGATGTGTATGCCATGCACATTTGTGTAAGTTAGAGGACAACTTACAGGAGTTTGTTCTCTCGACCATGTGGATTCCAGGGATCAAACTCAGGTCACCAGACTTGGCTGCAAGTACCTTTACCTCCTGAGCAATCTCACTGACACACATTCACTTGCACACAAAAAACAAAATTTAAGGTTTTGGCATTCTCATTATAATAAAAATGAACTTTATTCAGGAATAATCAAATGGAAGATATGATATATATGGCCTTGGAGAATGAGCAGCCTGCAGACAAGGCATCAGTATCCTTCAGCTGCCTATGTGAAAGAAGGTAGACCCTCTAGTCACCTAGTGAGTCCTAGATGTGGAGCCCAAGTAGAAAAACCATGTGTTAAATAAGGACAACATCTCATTTATTTTATGCACCCTGTAGTATGCACCCAGATCAGAAACAGAGTTTCCTAAATAATTACAGATACACTGAAAAAAAACAATTATTTAAATCCTGAGAAATCACTTGTGTGTCTATTTTTTCCTTAAATGTCTAGTTCCTTGAGTCTATGGCTAGCTTCTGTTGTATTTTTAATTCATTTAAATTTCAGACCAGAACTAATATTCAAATAAAAGTTTTTCTTAATAAGAACAACCTCTTACATCAGAGCTGAAACCTGAGCCAGCTAACCTACATGAATGTTCGTGAGTTCTGGCCAGAGCAAACAGTAAGAAGCTCACTTTTGAAATCTGAGTTGAAATTATTTCTAAAGTGTTCCCATACACTCTTCTTCCAGATTTAACTCTAGAAGAATTTAATTGCAATTTTCTTTGGTAACACAGCTGCACAATTATCTCCCTCAAGAAGAAAGCAGAGATTGCTCTATCTCCTCCCACCCCCACTCTTCCATCCAGCTGACAAAAGATGCTGAAAGCTTTAAGTGGGAACCAGAAAGGAGCAGATGGACTGGGAATTCTATAAATTCAGATGAGACAGAGTAATTAACAGCCATTTGATGTTTCCCCAAAATCAACTTGAGTTCAGCATTTGCATAGCTATAATAAAGATCTCATGTCGGGTGACATTTATGCCTTCTGGGCAGGATGAGTTCCACCATTGGTGGAAGCATCATCTTTAGAGCTGTGAACAGAAATGAGGTGAGATTTTCTAAGCCTAAACTTAGAACTTGTGATTTGGATGAAGTCAAGTATGAGGGCTGGGGAGATGGCTCAGTGGACAAAGTGACTACTACACAAGTATGAGTACCTGAATTTGGATCCCAAGACCCACACAAAAGATGGTCAAGCATAGTGACTGACCTGTAACCTCAGTGCTTGAGATGCAGAGACAGGGAACCCTCCAACAGGCTGGCAAACTAGAAGAGCCAAGTCATTGGGCTCAGTGACAGACCTGCCTTAGTAAATAAAGATGTCAACAATTGAGGAAGACATTAACACCAATTTCTGCCCTCCACACATGTACTCACAGACTTGCAAACATACCCACACATGCACCAGATAAAGGAAGAAAGGGAAAATCAACAAACAAAGGAATGAAAGAAAAAGTTAAGTATCAATGTAGAAATATATTATCTCCCCTGAGCCATCTCAAGTGTACAAATGTACTGATATAATTATAAATCTATTGCTCTTGTCCAAAAAAATACAAGTGTTCCTGAATCACAGAACCCCCATCCAGTGTATTTCCTGTCACCTGTCTGTAAGTCACCTAGAAGAGGCAGTGTTCTGCTTCAGATGATTGTGTATTGCCTGAAAGAGTTCCCAACAATGTTGGTTGTTGTCAAATCACCTCAAATGAATATCCAAAACATAAATCACAAACTGAACTAATTGCCAAGAATATAATTTCCTGTGTGGCATAAACATTAACATTTGGTATTAAAATTATGATACACTCTTTTCAACACATTCAGTAAAGTATAAATACTGTTTGGAATCTGAACTGAATCTTCAGAATCCACATAAAAGCTGCTGGGTGTGATGATATATGTGCATAATCCTACTACTGGGAAAGTAGAGGCAAGTGGATTTCTGGGTTTGCTAGCCAATTCTTTAGTACAAGGTCAATGAAAGACCTCATCTTTTAAAAAGTGGGGAGTGGTGAGCAGTAGTAGTACCTTAAGAAAAATACTCAGATTATCCTCTGCCCTCCACATATATGGTGGCCTGTTTGTCTCATTAAAATATAAATTCCACATGAATAAAGAACCTAATTATCTCACCAGAAGTATACAGCTGACCCAATACACTAAGGGTTCTCAGCCCTTCTCCAAAAATAAAATATAAGCAATATCCCAAGATTAAATTGTGGCAATGTAATAGAAAATCATTAAAAGCTTCAAATGCCATGCAAGTGTTCTGGAATGAACTCTACTCTGTTCCCACTCTCTCTTTGCTTAGCAATTTGATGGAGCATTTTTATGGTCCTTAAATCTTCTGGTCTTGGATGCCAGGGGTGCATCTCACCAGGTAGATTGCTTCCCTGGCATTCATGAATCTCTGGTTTTGAAACCAGACATAGTAGCATACTTAAGATCAGGAGTTCAAGGTCATCCTTGCTACACAGGAAGAATAAAGCCAGCCTAGGACACAAGAAATCCTGTCATTAAAAAATTTCTGGTTATTTATTATTACATTTACTTATTGTGAGGAAAGGGAGGTGTACAGTGTTTCATGCCACAAGTGTGGAGTCAGAGACCATTTTCAGTAGTTGGTTCTCTCCTTCCATCAACTCAAACCAATTCAGCACTCATGTGGGTTCTGGGAATTAAACTTGGTCATTGTACTTGACAGCAAAAGTCTTCACCCACTGAGAAACCTCTCTGACCCACTATTCTGGTCTCTTGACAATCAACTAATGCCAAAAGGAGGCTCTGGCTGACAAAACTTGTAAAGGTTCTACCTATCATCCTAATAGACTAAGCTTTTTCAGTGGTCCCTGTGAGACCTGCTAAGATGTGGCATGAAATTTTCATGGCAATGATTTTGCTCCTCTGTTACCTCTTCCCTTGAGTACTACAGAGCCATTAGCTCCCATGAGTAACAGCCTTAGATTCCTTCTCTCCAGTCCTCTGGTTTTAGATTAGATGAACTGGAATTCCCTAAAATGGATGTTCCCTGATGATGTCAATATTCACTATTTACCTGTGGTTTAAAAAAGAAAATACCTGGCAGAAGCCACTTAAGGAAGGGAGGATTCATTTGGCTCATAGTTGGAGGGGGAGCTCATCATTGTGGGGAAGGTTGGCAACAAAAGCATGAGGCAGATGGTCACATATGTCCATAGTCAGGAAGCAGAGAACAATAATTGTGGATATGTAGCTATCTCCTTTATTCCATCCAGGACCCTAGCCTGTGGTGCCACCCACAGCAGAAGGTCTCCTGACCTCAACATAATCTAGATAATTCCTCACAGTCATGGTCTGGAGGCTTGTCTCCTGATGATTCTTGATCCCATCAAGGTGACAATCAAGATTAACCATCACAAAGTCACTGAGCTAATTAGGAACAGAATGGATCAAACACAGCCCTGGTCTTGTTCCAGGCTGATGGGGAATGTACTATGTATGTTTATCTTATTGACTGTTAAATAAAATACTGTTTGGCTAATGAAATGGCAAGTTAGGCAGGATTAGGAGTCAAAGAGGATTCTGGGAAATGTAGTAGAGAAGTGGTGATCCAGGCAAGAAGTGACTCATACTTAAAGAAGGAGAAACAGGAAGCATCCCTCTTTTCCCCTCCGCTCCTGCTCCAGCGGCACAATGTGATCCACCAGCAAGGAGGGACGCCAATAAGGCGTGCAATAAGTCTTATAGAATATATAGGTTTATTACGATAGTTAAGACTAAGCTAACAGATGAGAATCCTAGTCATTGGCCAAGCAGCATTGTACCTAATACAAGTTTCTGTGTATTCATTTGGGCCCTAACTCAGGCGGGCAGCTGGCGTAAAGCTCACACATGGCAGTGGGGCTCAGGCGGCTTTTGGCGGAAAGATTTATTGTAACACCAGGCTCCTACCAGTTTGTTTCTTGTTTCCCATTTCCTGTGGCATTTTCACTCTATTTAACAGTTCCATTATGTTTCACACAATGCAATTTATTTTCCCTTTGTTTTTTAATGACAGTGTACTATTTTTGTGTGTCATTCTGGTGGCATTTTCTACTAAGTTGTTAAAGCTGAGGGGCATAGAGAAATGAATAGATTCTTTGGCTGAGTCCTTTCATCTTTAGACATGAATGTCTGATATTAGACATTTATGGAATTTAAAAATAAAGTTCTGTTTTGTTGTTATTGCTTTGCCATTTGACAAATCTATGATCAAACACTGACCAACATGTACAAGCTTGCCTGCTCTTGAAGGATTAGAAACACATGAAACTAAACTTAAAAGTATAGTTTAACACTCTTTGAATTTGACTGCGGTGACATAGGAGCCACTGCTTCCAAGGAGAATCCCTAGCACTTTTCTTCTCCTGTTTTTGGAAAGATCAACTCAAAATGCAGATTTGTGCACTTTCCTTATACCTCTGACAAGATTCAGAAGTTGGAAAATGGGAGAAATTCTTTAAAATATTACAAAGCAAATAGTCAAAACTATTTTTTAGTTATCCAAAATATGTTTGGGTACTGGTCAAAGTGATGAGAATAAGGGCCCAGGCATATATGGGAAGTCTAGACAATCCTCTCCAAGTTTACAGAACATTCTGGAAAATGGAATAGAAAGAACGTAAAAGTCAGATAAAGTGGAGGCAGTGTAAAATACTGTCTTCCAGGTATTATATGGTCATTGCCTTCTTGAACTCACAGAGGCTGTGATTATCTGCACAAAACCTGCATGATATTGGACCCACCAACATCCTATCATGTTGTCAAGATGCTCTGTCCTTCTCTGAGGATTTATAGGCAAGTAATGGTTGCTGGGGGAGGTTTCTTCAGTGATATAGCCACTGATACAGTGCTCATGCTCCTGTAAACAAACCCATACCCATTCTCTTGTAAGCAACCTTAATGGAATTCATTGGGTCAATAATAATAATAATAATAATAGTAATAATAATAATAATAAGTGAGCCAAGGTATGGTGGTACACACCTTTAATCCCAGCACTTGGGAGGCAGATGCAGGCAAATCTCTGTGAGGTCGAAGCCAACCTGGTCTATATAGGGAGTTCCATGACAGCTTGGACTACAGATCCCGTCTCAAAAATCCAAAACCAAAAACAGACAGGAAAGTAGAAGGACTGTATGGAAAAGGAAGAGGATCAGTGGGGAGTGAGATGAGAGGATAACGGATGAATGTGATCAAAATATATCACTGCATATATGGAAATGTCATGAGACCGATCATGTAAAATTTGCATATGCAAATACAATAATTAAAAATAAAATAAATGAGAAAAGCAAAATATCTTTAAGTAAAATGCAAATAAAATATGTGTAAGTTAGCTGAGAATATGCACCCATGAAGAGGAAGCCAGAAAGTGACAAACATGGTAAGTTGCATGAATTATATAAGTGATTAAGTCTGAGTTACTAATAATGCATTGGTGTCACATTAAGGAAAGAAATTAAAGCACTCCCCCTTAGAGTCTTTTAACAAAGAGCAAATCTAGATTTAAATACTCTATTTCCTGTTCCCTGTAGCTCCCATCCTCTGACTATTGTCTTAATCTATGTCTGTGTGAAGGTTGTCTTATGGATTTATCCTTGTATCTGTTTCTGTCCCTGTGTGTGACGATGTCTGTCTGTGTGTCTATATGTATCTGTGTATGTGAGCTGTGTCTGTCTGCTTGTGTTTATGTATTTTGTCCCTAACAAAGGGTTTCTCTCTGCGTTTATTGAACAGCACAGAAAGCATTACATGGAAAAGGAATGAGATGCTTTACAGAAGCCTCTAGTAGAGTTTTATAAGGGAATATGTCACTGAATCCAACTGATCCAGAAAACAAACATCACTGTTTATCAACCAATATCCACCACACTCAACTGAAGAAGGCTACAGAGGACAACAATAGATGGATTGTCACCAGGCCCTCTGACCCTCTAAAGTTAAGACTGACATGGACCCTATGACTTTAATTGTCCTACTTTGTATCTTTGTTTCTCCTTGGAAAGACCCATAACCCCATATTATATTGGGATTGGAATCAATCAAATAAATTTCACTTCCAATCCTGACAACTGTAAATGATCACCCTGAAGAACCTCCAAGGAAAGGTACCTGCCTAATGTCATCAAGATAACCCCTAGATAGTTCCCCTACACAGATTGCTGTATTTCCGGGCCCTAGAGACTACCTAGAGGCTTGTTTGCACTAATGGCTAAACCAAGTGTGTTTCTTCTGAATCATTTGCACTAGAGGAGACCCCACTCTTTTGCGTCCTCATGTATGTTCATACCACAGGTGTTCATCTGTAAGGGAAAAGGGGGCAGGACCCACCTAAATCTAGATTCCAGGTTTCCCCATCTGTGGCGACTTGTCCCCATTCTTATTTCCCTGTTGGGGGTGGGGGGAAAGGCATTATGGGATGCCTTGCAGTTGGAACTTCAGCCCTAGTTATAGGAGATAAAAACTTGAAGGAGCTCAGTGCTTGAGTAGACATAGACCTAGGCCACCTGGGAAATTCTATTCCCCATCTGGAAGCCCAAGTAGTCTCCTTAGCAGAGGTAGTTCTTCAGAGACACAGAGGTCTGTATCTCCTCTTTGTGAAATAAGGAGGTCGCCATGTAGCACCAGGAGAAAGTTGTTACTTCTATGCTAACCAGTCAGGGGTAACTAGAAAATACTTAACCATAGTTAGAAATAACATTGAGGAAAGAAAAAAAAATAGATGCCAAGAATCAATTGGTATCAGTCCTTGTTCTCCTGGTCCCCCTGTTTAAATACTCTACTTACAGACATGGCTGTACCATTAATCCTTTTGCTCCTAGCTCTCACTATAGGATTTTGCTTGGTCAGCAGCCCACTTAGCTATATAAAACAGAGAGCAAATTCTGTTAAACTGCTAGGTGCTAAGAAAGTGGTATAACCCCCTACCCCAAGATGAATTCACGATTTGACTCATGCCCACAGAACCTGTGGGGAATGTAACAGGCTCTCAGACCTTAAACTGTGATAGAAGGGTTGGTCATTCAGGCCTTGAGACTCAGCAGCCGTCCCTGCCAAAATGGGAACAAAGGCTAAGTCACAGGTTCCAGGGTACAGGGGGGGAGGGAGTCCAAATTAAAAGTCCTAACTGTACTAATCTTGCTTTTTCTGCTTCTGTAGTTTTGCTGCTTGCTAACTGTTCTTGATAGTTAGTATGTCAACCAGGATGTGGATTTTGTATAAAAAGCCAAGAGCTGTTAAGACTCAGGCTACATGATTTGGGCTAGTTCCCCACGCAGCCACCAGTTGGCAAATAAAGACCTTCTTTTCTGCTTTAAAAGTGTCTGTGTGGTGATCCGGGAAGCTTATCTTTCAACAGTTTCAACCTTTATGGAAGATTCTTAGGAAGTCGGTTTCAACTTCTGTATTTGCTGCTTTCAGCAAATAATACACACATATTGTTCTGGGTCAGGGGCATAGAAGAGTACATAATTTAATGTTGCAGCTATATATTAGCTTAGGTTGTAAAAGCTGATTAAATGGGAAATTCAAGGCAAATAAGGTTGATTGCAACATTGTTCTCACAAGGAAATTAAACAGTTTAAGTACACAGTGGAATAGAAGTCTTAAACAACCTTAAGATGTATTATTAACTCCAGCTGAGGTACAGCAAAAGTTCAGACTCTTAGAATATAAGAGTCTTAGAATGTCATAATATTGCCAATACAAAGTAAGAGCTGCTGGGAGCGACTGACTCCCATATGAACCTGTTTTTTTCTCCACTGAGCAACAATCTCTGCTTTTACGATACAGACAGTGTGCATTCTTTAAGAGAATTACTAGGTTTTATTTTCCTTTAACTAGCTAATTTCCCTTTGCTTTTTGTGTTTGGAGTCTAAGTCATTTTAAAGTGATTGAACTGGCATGAGTCCCTGGTAATTTTTCAAGCCAGAGGATGTGAGGAAATATTCGTAGAGCACATATCTGCCAAAGAATAATTTCCAGAACATAGAATTCTTGCCCAAAAAAATCAACATAAAAAGATAAACCAATAGAATTAAATGTTGTTGGACTTTTTTGTCAGGACCCCTGTGTGTGTGTGTGTGTGTGTGTGTGTGTGCATGCACGCGCGCGAGTAGAGAGAGAAAGACTCAAATACACATACACACACACACACACACACACACACACACATATATATATATGATATATATATCAAAGAAAATATTTTTTTAACTTTTCTCAAACATATTCTAAGAAAAAGGATAAGAAAAACAGATTCTCCTTTTAACAACAGGGAAATTCCGATTTTTCTAGACCTTCAAAAGCATCACCTGATCAAAGGGGATGACTTTCCAGGTGTTAAGAGATTTGGAAGTGAGAATCTTCTTCCAACACTTGAGTATTCCTAGATAAAACTTAACTTGGTAGGTTTCTTTTTCCTAGGTGTCTAATTCTGAAAACATCTTGCTGGGAATTTACAAACTAGCAAATATGCACTAACATGCAAAATAAGAGTTTCCTGGAGAATAAATATCTTCTTTAAAGATTCATAATTTTGTTTTAATTCCAACAAAAATATGAATGTGAGCATTACTACAAGGTGAATCAAATACAGTGAGAAAACTATTGAAGGCTTGAGCATGTAGAAGAGCAGAAATCTAAATATGTTGCTCACTTCAAAACCTGGGCAAAAAAAAGAGAACTCTTAAAACGTGGCAAAAGAGTTCAACTCAGGTGGGGGTTAGCCAGCTGCAGCCCTCGAGGCTTTGGCTGGCAGGAAGACATCCATGGGCCTGCCCAGCGTGTACCAGGCAGGTGGGTCTCATTGTGATGAACAAAAGTGTGATGGAGAAATGGGAAAGAAAGAAGCAGAATGGTTAATGTGCTGTGGAGAGGGGCAGAAATGAAGAAATGAGGTGGTGATGAGTCAGCTGATATTGGAGGCCTGCATGCCACCTGGGGCCATGGCGAAGGCAGTGAGGAGGAGGCTGACATGGGAGGTCTGATTGCCACCCAGGGCCATGGTCAAGCATGCTGCCAAGGGCCATGTATAGGTTCTTGGTCCTACCACAGCCAGAGTCCACATGGATGTCTGTGGCTCATGTTGCCACCAATGACCACAAGGATGCCCAATGTCTGGGCCACCTCTTGTGGCCATGTAGGTGTCCAGGGGCTGCTGCTGGAGCCACACTGATCTGGATGGCCTGTGCTGCCCCCTGGAACCATGGTGTCATCCAGGCCTGAGCTGCTGCCATGGACCATGTCTGGGTCTACGGCCCTATGGCAACCAAGGTCTCTAATGTCTATGGCCCATTTTGCCACCAAAGGCCACATGGAAGCCTGGGGCCTGGGCTGCAACCTGTGACTTGTTGGGGCCATACAGATATGCGTGTCACATACTACTACCTGATGACTTGGCCAGGGCTATAACTGGGAGCCATGTCGGGGCCTGCAGCCCTACCACAGTCAGGGTCTGTGTTGATGTCTGTGGCTCCTGTTGCTATCAAGGGCCATGCTGAGTTCAAGGATCTGGGCTTCCACCTAGGGCCATCTTGATGTCCAGGCTTCATGCTGATCTGGGTGGCCTTCAGACATCCAGACCTTGGTTGCTGCCAAGGGCCATGTCTGGGTCTATGGTCCTACCACAGCAGAGTCTGTATTGAAGTCTGTGGCCCCTGCTGCCCCCAAAGGCCACATGGAAGCCTGGGGTCTGGGTCACAACCTGAGGTCATGTTGGAGTCTGAAGGCAATGTTGGGGCCATACAGATCTGGGTGGCTTGCATTGCTACCCAATGCCATGGTGATGTCTGGGCCAGAGCTGCAGCTGAGGGCCAGGTCCATGGACCTGATGGCAGCCAGGGTCTGTGCTGATGTCCAAGGCTTCTGTTACCATTGGAGGCCATGCAAATACCCAAGGTCTAGGGTCATGTTGATGTGTAGCGGCCACACTGCTGCTGGGGCCATGCTGATCTGAAGCAGACACCCACAGCTAAACACTGAACTGAACTGGTATCCAGTTGCAGAGAAGGAGGAGTGATGAGCAAAGGGGTCAAGACCAGGCTGATGAAACCCACAACTGACTTGAACAAGGGGGAGCTCTTGGTCCCCAGACTGACAGCTGGGAAACCAGCATGGATTGATCCAGACCCCATGAACATTGGTGTCAGTGAGGAAACCTCAGAAATTTATGGGGCCTCTTGTACTTGTAGGGATCAGTACTTATCCCTAGCATAGGAATGGACTTTGGGAGCCCATTCCACATAGAGGGATACTCCCTGAGCCTAGACACACAGGGCTGGGCCTAGGCCCTATCCCAAAGGATATGACAGACTCTGAGGACCCCCTATGGAAGGCCTTACCCTCCCTCAGGAGCAGAAAGGGTATGAGATGGGTAAGGTGTTAGTTGTGGGGGGGTGGGGGAGGAGGGGAGGGACCAGGAATTGGGATTGACATGTAAAACAATCTTGTTTCTAATTCAAATAAAAAGTGGAGAAAAAAAAACTTGTGCATGAATTTCATAGCAACATGACTCACAAGAGCCAAGAAAGTGGAAACCATTCAATTTTCTATCCATCAATGAAATAATAAATAAAATGTGGAGTGATCTGGGCTTGTAGCTTAGCAATAGAGCATCTGCAATAATTGTGTAGATCTAGGTCCAATTTCCAGTACCATCAAAAAAGTTTTGGTTGTATTTTGGAGGAAAGGGAGTTGCTTTTAGAAGGAAGGGGTAATCCATCACTCCAAGAAAAAGAAAGTTTTGCAAATAAAATAAAATTTTAAAATAAAGAATAAGAGATATCCATACTGTGGCTCAAAATAAAGTCAAAATGTTAAAATCCTAACTAAATCTTCAGTTCCACATAAGGGCAAAGAAGGGCTGTCTGCAATTATAGTCTTGTCGTGCCAAAAAAAAAAAAATTACACAAGGAGCAACATCTTGAAATCTTGAAGTGAGTGCCTGCACGTAGATTTAAAGTGGCTTCTTCTCAGCTGGGTGTCCCTGTTTCTCTCCTCACCCTGTTTGGCCCACTATTGTTATCAATATTCCACAATAGTATCCCTCCATTGGGAATGGGCTCCCAAAGTCCATTTGTGCCCTAGGGTTAAAGACTGGCTCCACTGTTAGAGGTTCTATAGACTATCTTGGCCTTCTAGCTGGCACCCACATTCAGAGGACTTGTTTGGTCCAATGCTGTTTCTGAAGCTTTATGACTAGAGTCTCCATGCTCTCACTAGGTCAGGTCAACTGTTTCTGTGGGTTTTTGCAGCAACTTCTTAGCTTTGCTCATCCCTCCTCCCTCTCCACAATTGGATTCCAGGGATATGGTTCAGTGTTTTCATTGAGTTTTTTTTTTAATTGTTGCTTTTGTACAAGCAATTTACAGAAAAACTACTTTCAAACTAACTTTTCTCTCATAATTTAAAAAAATATATTGTAAAACTTATTTCTACTATTAAATTAGGCATCCAGTTTACAGTAAGTGGCCTTATTCAGATACTTTTACAGGGTCAACATTAAATATTACCACTTGAGCAAGCTAAAATCTGCATATCAATGTTGAATGAATTATCACACATAATGTGAATTGCAGATTTATAGCCCACTGAACCACGAAGTGGGTTTGCAATTAGCAGAAGAGTCAAAGGATTTGATGAAAACCAGAGCTATTTCTGTGACCAGATCAGTGACTGTTCCAAATGTTTTTCCTAAGGACAAAGTGTGCTCCTCTGTGATGGGACAAGAGCCACTCTAAAAGGAGAAGTCGATCTCACTTGGATGCATTTGATTGGAAAACACTCTCCAGGGGTCAATTCCTTCTCCAGCTGGTAGAGTACTAGCAGGCCGTGATATGTCATCACCGATTCTATTCAAGGATTAATGGCTCCAAAGAACAAGATGCCTCACTAAGTCTTCCTGTAAGATTATACCCAAGTGTGGCTCGTCCCACCATTCCAGTCCCCTTTGCACACTAAGAGGCAGAGGGTGGCTTTTCTCAAGTCACAGAGCAACAGAGCACATGGGTAATCCGTGCATGTTCTAAACCACCTCTCTAGGTTCAGGCCAAGTCATAACGTTCATGAGAAACTGCCAAAACAGAAGCTGGCCTGCTCAGGGGCAGACAGGGGAGGGAGAGATGGGATTTCTTTAGAACCATCTCTCACCATGAGGGAAGGCTACAGTGTCCCTGGAGAGATATTGCCTGATTCCTACTAATTTGGCTCAAATGACCTTGAAAGGCTGAGGGATTTCTGTCACTCCCTCTACTCCATATATAAAAAGCTCCAACAATGAGCTTTCAGAATAACGTCTGTGGCTTTCCCAAAGCCGAGCTAAGGAAGCCTGAACCAAGACACTTGCCCTTCTTTGCATCCTAACAGGATATCAGTTCACCTGCGATTCATTTTAAGGTATGATGTGTTGAGTTTGTGCTGTTGTCAGGTTGTAGGAACAGCCTACTGCAGCCAGTTTAGATGTCTAGGATGAGTTGAGGTGTCTTTTGGGGGGTGATTTACATCTCTGTGTTTTTTTTCCCTAAATGTCAATAATATGTGACTTTCAAGTTCAAGGATGTGAAAAAGCCAGGAATTGGTATCAATCTCATAGAGTAAGGCTCTGTGAAGATTAACCAAAATAAGGGATATACCTAGTGTTGATTGATGAATAAACTTAGTCCCCCCCCAAAAAAGACATATGTTAGAAGTGCCAGACACACAAGCTCCTCAGGAAGCCAAGGGATAGGAGGATTAAAAATTAATTTGAGGATTTTACTTGACTGAGTAACCTGGGACTTGGAAAATTTTGTTTGTTTGTTTCTGTTTTTACAGTTGGCTATTCCATATTCCTTCATTACAGAGATAGGAATGCACAAGTCTTACAAAGTCAACTTGCAACAAATGTTACTTGACTAAGTGGCTATTTAATGTAAAGCTGGAAGTGAGTTATAGGAGTCCTAAGGGGAAGTTCAGTAAATTTGGGAACCACCAGTTGAAACCTAGCAGGGGGGACTCATATCTGTAATCCCAGCACTTGGGAAGATCATGAGTTCATCTATAAACTGAGTTTGAGACCACCTAGACTACATGAGACCTGATTTCAAAAAAAAAAAAAGAATCAAAGTAAAAGGAAACTTTTCCAACCAAATTAGTAACAATTTAGTAAATAAAGAAATGATTTCCTAATACATATAAAGACTGGCAAGAACCACTTTTGCAGAGGGCAGGTGCAGAGAAATGAGCTACTTACTTACACAAAACCAGTCTCTTTTGCTAAAAGTCAATCTGTTTCTATTTGCCCTTTCCATATATGCAAGACATCCAGATAGCCTCATTTGGAAGTGAAGAAACTGAAACCTAAAGTCCATACAATTTTCTATTTCTATTCCCTAGAACTTAATGCTGGCAATTTCCTAACTATTCAAGTCAGGGGGACCCCAGAGAACACACACACACACACACACACACACACACCTCAATTCATAATGAAGAGATGGAAGTACCTTTACCAAAATTTAAAAGCTTTCTTTTAAATTATAGAACAATAAGCCCTATAAAATAAAAGGTACTTAAATGTGTATTTTAAAACTAACTATAGCCTAAGAATGTAGCTCAGTTGGTAGACAGGTTGCCTAGTACACAAAAGACTCTAGGTTTGATCCCCAATGTTGAAAAAAAGAAAAATAGAAAGGGGCGGGGATGACTACATATTGATAACAATAAGGTCAGTATAGTTCACTTTGCTTTTATTACATAAAGTACATTCAAAAATAGGAGAAATGGGGTTTACATTTGATGGTTTAGAAACCTATTTGCTCTTAGAACTTTGAATATTCCTTTCTAGTTAAATCAGATTTTGTGTCTTTCCTATCAGCACAAATATGTAATTAATCTTGTTAAAGTCTTTGTTTACTAATATAAATGATGGTGGTTCCTTTTTATGAATGCAACATAATTTTATATCATGGCACATATTGATTGTCTGTCTGGGAGTCTGGCCTGATGCATTTATTTATTCACTCAAGATGTGTTTTGGGTGACAACCATGTTGGGCATGTTGGAGTGGTGCATTCAGGTACATTCTCCTGAATATAAGATCTATACTTGCATCTTTCCACTAAGGAGACAAACAGGTGAACAGCCTGGTTTTTCTGCCCTAGGAAGAAATGGAAGTAACTCTATACAAGAAACTTGCCCAAGTCCACAAAGAATTTAATGCTCATATAAAACTGCTGTGGGCAATGCAAAGTTATACAGCAAACATTTCATGACTCTGACCTGCAATGATACTTCCAGGGGTTTATGCTTCAGCTACACCTGAGGGCATGAATAAAACATAGCACTAACTCAGATGTCGTTTGTTTGTTTGTGTGTTGCAATAGGCCCAAACAGGAATTTGTAAAATGTCCTTCAATACATTACAGTATATCTGTGAATAGTTTGCTACAGAGCCATGGGATCAACATGCAAATAAGTACTTTAAGTGAGAAAATCAAAACTCCATGTATACATTGGCCCTGCATGGAGAGAAGAATACACGCATATATGCATCTACATACTTTCAGTAAAATGGGAACACCAATAAGGCATCGTTAACAGTGGATAACATTAGGCAGTGTTGCTGTCTGCAGGGAGACAGGAGGGAAAGGCATTTATATTAGCTTTATAGCCTTCAGTATCTACTGAAACATGTTACCATATGCATGCAACTTTTACCTTTTTAATGGTCTTAAAGAGATCTTTCAGAAACTATTCTGAAGATTTTAACAAGAAAGACTGAATAAATCACAGCTAACACTGGTTTTCACATGCCTCCTCAGACACAGGGATACGCACAGCAACAAAGGGAAGAGTATAGTTCCCTCTGGAGCCAGGGAGGGACATAAAGTGCTTCTGGAAGCCCATGTTTTTATTTTCCTGTATCATATCCTCCTGTGCAGCCCCAGTGATTGTGCTAAGTGCCTTGTCCCTCAGTCAGCTCACTTTGTTTCTTCTGCCCTCTAACATTGTTCTCAATCTGTTACATTTAGCCACTCTTGCTTCCCTTGGGTCCCTTGGGGTTCTGATGAATCCCTCTGTTATTGATTAAAATGATCTGTCCAGTCTATTCAGAAAGCAGGCCCTGTGGCTAGGTGTGGGACAGTGGGGCTGTCAGGTACTAAACAGCACCATAAGATATTGAGATGCCTTCCAAGTCTGAAGCTATACATTTCAGGCTAGGCTGACTTGCCAGTGAGCCACCCCATCCCACCCCACCCTGCTTTACCCCACCAGGGATCTGAATGCCTTTGTCCCTCATTTCTGGGGTTACAGGCATTTCATTATCTTATTTTGTCTTTAATCAAGCCCAGTGTGTCTCAGATGTACTTCTCTCCTGGTTTTCTATTCCTCTTTTCTTCTACATTTGCTAGGACTCTCTTTTTCTTTCATTTACTTATAACCATGTGTATCAATTTGTTTTGTTTTGTTCCTCAAATTCTTCTAATTTTGGCTATTCATAAATCTCCTCTTGTCTTTTCAAAATTTCCCAAAACTGTTTTTAAAGCTCTTCATGTTTTTGGCACTATGAAATTTAGTACAAAGGGTCCTAAAATCGAAGTATATCCACAGTTGACTTATAGATGTTGGAGTCGGCATAAGAGGCTGGGGACTAAATGGGAAAGAAATTGGAAATTGCATTTTTTCTCTTTAAAGGATATAAAAATAAGATTTTTATTTTTTATAAGTGTGTGTGTGTGTGTGTGTGCTTGTGTGCATGCATGCACACATAAAGCCCCATAGCATGTGTGTGGAAATCAGAACATAACTTATGAGAGTTGGTTCTCTCCTACGGCCTATGGATCCTAGAGATTGAACTCTATTTACCACCTCAGTAGTAAGCACCTTTACCAGCTGAGTCATCTAGAAGTCTCTGAAAGAAATGCTTCTTTAACATTTCATCTGCATCTAATCTCAAGATTACAAAAAGTTATAAGGGTAAATCAGTGCTAGAGATACAGTAAGCAGTAGAGTGCTTTGGGAGCATGCACGGAAAAAAAGAGAGAGAGATAGCGAAAGAAAGAAAAGAAGAATTCAAAGAACTCCATGACCGCAAGCCCAGACACATCTGTCATTGTCTGTCTTATTTTACATTTTATCTCCTTACATATTTTCTGACCCTTTTGAGAATAAGGTGATACATATGACCTTTCACCCCTACACACTTCAATGTGTCCTTTCTAAGAACATGGCCATTCCTTAATACTCACAGCTCAGTTGTTAACTGGAGAAATTTAACACTGAGGGAATCCTGGAAGTTAAGACAGGGGTCTTTCTTGTGTAGTCCAGGCCAGCCTCAAACTCCTAATCTTCTTGCCTCCACCTCCCAAATACTCTGATTACATGCCTGCCTAACCTACTGTCATTAAAGAGTAGAAATTTGTCCCATAAAACCATGATTTTGTTTTTTTAATGAGGAAACAAGAAGTTAAATACACTGAACCTGATAAGAGTTGTAAATGAGCATGAGAATCATATATGGAAAAAAAAATACCCAGTACAGGGCCAGCAAGATGGATCAGCAGATTAAAAGTGTTAATTCAATGCCTGGAGCCCACCAAAATGTAAAAGGAGAAAACCAATTCCACAAAGTTGTCCTCTGATCTCCACTGCACTGTACACTGCAATGCACATGCCCTCCCATTCACACACAGTAACAGTGCTTCTTTAAAACCAGGATGAACCTGTGTGACCTTCTAGCCTCTGGACTTATTCAAATTCGCTGCTCTCGATTTTAAGCCATTAGGGTAAAGAACAAAACAGCTAAGCTGAGTGTCAAGGCAAAGAAGTTGTCCTCTATACTTAGAGAAGCTAAAGACTGCAGGAAGCCAATGCGACTCAAAGGATACCCACAGACTTTCCTAAGAGGCCATTCCCTTCCAACAGCACAAAACGGGGCATGAAATCAACTAGCTGAAACTTCCAGGTGGGAGTTAAAAGACCCAAAGTTTAATTTTTTTAAGCCAGTTTCACAAAAGCCAAGTGGAGACACCTAAGTTGAAAATTCCTCTTGTAAAACATCAGAGCTTAATCTTCGTTCAGTAACTCAGGAGAGACAGTCTCAATGGTTTGCACATCTACACATGACTTCGTGCTTCTTATTTCTGAGCTATTGAAACACTGCTGGTCCATGCCACTGAAACCCCAGGAGGGAAATCTTCCCAACCTGCAGATGGATCAAGCAATGCCTCTCTACTTTTACATGAGCACAGATGAGGTATACAGTTGATGATTTTCACTGCCTGTACCCAGGTAGGTCCAGAGACAGCAAACCACAGTTGGCAGTGCTCATCAGTTTCCTGGGGGGAAACAAAATCCATTTGAGACCTGTTTCCTGCCTTAGATTTATATTTTCCTAAAATTTCTATCAATTCTTTTTTGATAGAAGATCTCAAGTACCCCATGTTGGCTTCAGACATTCTCTATAGTGAAGTATGACCTTAAACTTCTGATCCCCAGACTCTCCTTCACACATGACAGAATGCCAGGTGGTTCATTCCTGGAGATTGAACATGGGATTTGTGTATACTAGGTAAACACTCTACCAATGTAGAGTACATTCCCGGTCCACAATTCCATTTCTTGTGGATCCAAGCTTCCAGTGCCAGTCACTATTGTGCTGCTCACAATCAACACAGTAAATGGAAGCATTAAGTATAAAACAGATTTTAAAAGAGAGAAGAACTAGAGAGAGGATCTGTTCTAAATCAAAGTGTATTTATAGTATAAAAGTTTTCATAATGCTAAAAGCTGAGCTTCGATCTCCCAGCAAAACAAGCAGCTGTGAATAACCTGTAAGGGATGAGAGCAGTTGTGAGCGATGACAATGATCGCTTTTAGTAGATCAGTCACTTCTTCAGCATGCTCGGCATCACCCAGTGAATGTCATTATTCTGCCTGATCACAGAGAGGGCACAAATGTAACATCCTAAGTGGCACCAGAAGCTTTGCTAAAGGCATCTGTCCAGGCTCTAACACTGGGCCTTGGACAAAGGAGAAGACTCTTATCCATGTCATCTCAGGTTTTCTAATCCTAATAACCCAGCAACAGAAATAAATAAACCTTAAGTATGAGCTGAGTCAGTGCAAAGTGAAGTATTTGATATTATGTATAAACCAAAGTTGATGAGAGTGTATGTAGAGGGTGGTTCAAGGTGGTTAACATTTTTTATGCTTGCCATGGGTGGGCAATAGACTGTGAGCATCCTGAAAACATGAATATCATGTTTGAAGAATGAAATAGCAATCCATGTGTGAAGTACCACAAGCTGGGTCACAACAATTAGACTCTGTCTCATGGGTAATGAAACTGGAACTCTGAATATAAAAAGCTCTTGATAGTGACCACTCTAATGCCCTCATTCTTGGCTCTCTCATATATTTTACTGACAGAACACAACCTGCGGAGTTAATGAGAGAGTCAGGATGGGCGTTGTAGGGAGAACCATGCCCACATGCCCCTTATGGATTAGATGAGACATAGTGAAGACCTCCATTCCAACTACTGCTGGAATGATAGGCAGTGGGGTCTGCTTGGCCAATTCAGATAGCATTTGCATGTTCAGGTGTGGTTTAAGACAGACTCTGCAAGACTCAGCAGAAAAATGAGAGGCAAAAAGAAAGGTTTAGGGGGCAAGCTAAGAATATTTATTGCTTTTCTCACAATATGACCAAGAATCAAGCAATATGCAACTTAAAGAAGGAAGGGTTTATTCAGGTTTGGAGTTCAGGGGCTTCCAGCCACAGTGTCGAGAAGGCATGATAGCAGGAGTGGTAGGCCCTTGACTACATCATATCTGTAAACAGGAAACAGATAGCTGACAGGAAGGGGTTCAGGCTGTAGAATCCCAACGTCCACAGTCCCCAATTATCCATTCCCTCCAGCAATGCTCTACCTCCTAAAGATCCACAGCCTATCAAAACAGCATCAACCACTGAGGATCAAGTTCAAACACAGTCAAACGACCGCACTAAAGATGAAAGTTCAAGATGGAGTTCAAGGTGGATTGTTAGTATTCAGGCATCTGTACTGGCCTGTCCTTGGGGTTCTGACAGGATTCGCCCTCAGCTGCAGCCACTAAGAGCACCACCTGTACATATTCACTATGTTCTCTTCTAAAAGTGCCCTGTACACCTCCCATCCTTCTCTCTCTCTTTCTTTCTCTCCCTCTGTCTGCCTGTCCCCCCTCTTCCCCTCTCTCTCTGACCCCCTTTCCTCTCTCCTGCTGCTCCTGTCCTCAGAGGACAGTCTCCGCCTCCATTTCCCCTTTCTATGATCCCTTTCCCTAATTAAAAACCCCTCTGCTTGAACCCTGTTGCATGGCATCTTTCTCTCACACACTGCTTTTCTTAAATTACAACAATGGATAGAGAATGCACCCCCAGACTCTGAAGAGCAACAGGCAGGCCTTGGACTACACTCAGAAAAATCCATTTTTTCTATAGCCAAGATAAGGTTGAACTCGGTTTTGAACATGTTGTCTTGAAGCAGCCCATGGAGGTGCTACTCCAGACCACAGCCCAGTGCCCCACCATTGCCTTCCTTGTCACTTAGTTCATGACCCCTTCCTAAGGGGAAACTCCTCCAGAGAAACAGAACCTCTAAGTTCTTCCTGAGCCAAACAGGCCAGCATATTGCAGATCCCTAATAGTCTATTATTCAACTTGCTTTAGGCAGGCTCAGACTCAGTTTACCCCTCAGGTTTGTGGACATCTCTGCTTTTAGCTGATTAGATTCCCCAGTTCCTGGATCTGCAAATGCCTTCCCTGCTAGACTAGATGTCCTCCATAGCCAAATCACCTTCTAGTGAAATGGAGCAAATGTCAGAGCTCATGAGGTGTCTGAGCTGGATGCCTGCTGGACTCTCCTCTCTTCTCAATGATGCTCTTTAGCTTAAAAAGTTAATTCTAAATTTCAATGAAAGAAAACCATTTCTATGAGTATATGTTCAGCCTAAGTGGCACCAGAAGCAGAACCTCTAAGTTCTTCCTGAGCCAAACAGGCCAGCATATTGCAGATCCCTAATAGTCTATTATTCAACTTGCTTTAGGCAGGCTCAGTACTTTGGTACTTTCTATGAGTACCAAATATGTGATTTGAATTTGAAAGTTTTAGAAGAAGAGTTTGGAGCTATAGTACAGTTAGAAGAATGCTTGCCTAATGTGCATAAAGCATTATGGATGGGGTTCCATCCCCAGCATCCATATAACCAGTGTGGTACACACACCTGTAATTCTTGGGAGGTGGAACAAGAGGTCAAGCATATCATAGCAGACCTGAGGCCTGAGACTCTGTCTCCCACAATAAGTGTTTGTATTAAAGGAATCTATAATTAAACCATATGCCCGAGGGGTTCTTACTTTGCACCCACATAAACTACAAGTTGTGAGTTCCTCCCAGCTCAGCATAAACAGTATTTTGTTTGTTTGTTTGTTTGTTTGTTTGTTGACACATTTGTATTCATGCATGTGGAAGTCAGAGAACAAATTTTAAGAATCAGGGTCTCTCCTTTTATCTTGTTGAAGCAAGATGTTTCTTGTTACTTCTGCTGCACTGCATACCGCAGCAATGTGGTTCCACAGGCTTCCTGGTGGCTCTCCTTTCTCCACTTCCCTTCCTGCATAGGAGTACTGGGAATACAGATGTGAGCAATGGCATCTGGATTTTTGCATGGGTCCCAGGGATCAAACTTGGGTCATCAGACCTATGCAGCTAACATCTAGCTCTTGTACTCACTGATCCATCTCTTCAGTTTAAGCAGAATTTATCTCACATGTGTACCCCCAGGAAAGTGAAATAAATGCCTTATATGCTCCTGTAGGTACAATTAAACCCTCAGGGAATTAAAGTGCATGGAGGAGCAAGCAAGTATTCTGTCTCCTAGTCCTATGAAAAAAGTTGTCAAGTCTAATCTATTTTTGTTAACTGTTTCTCTTCCAATTTCCAATGATTGGAAATTTATTAGAGTTCTTCACACTGAATCCATTGTCCTGGAAACAAAAGTAAATAGGAGATATGTATGCCCTTGGAGACAGGAGACTGAGCCATGGTCAGGCTGCAAGAGAGCCCCGGGTTCACAGACACTCAGAACATGGAGAGATCTCAGTAAATCACCAGAATTGAACAATTATCTTACCCACAAAGGGTAAAAGTGGTCTCCTCTCTGACCTTTTCTTATTTTCTAGTTCCTAGGATATCTTAAGAAACAATTTTCACTTCTCAGAAAGTTCTTTTTATAAAAACAGTCATTTTTTTAAAGTTATTAAATTAAGAACTGAATATCTATTAAATACCTCAAGTTACCAAAAATAGAAAGACCAAGTTCTTCTCAAGTCACAAACATCTAAACATTGAGGTGCCTGACTGTCATGAGAGAGCTCTGAGATCCTTGACAGAGAAAATGCAAAGTCACTTTCCCTTTTTCAGATGGCAGGAATTGGGAGGGAATTCTGAAACTGTGTGGCCTCAACAAAATCAACTAATGCCTCTCAACATCCGATCTCGTGTGCAAAATGGGAAATTAATTAGCTCAAGTTAGCCATCTATAATGTACAAAGACATTTTCATTCCATGAAAGTGAGCAGACCTAGGTTTAAACTCAGCTCTGTTTTAGTCAGTAGGAAGGCTAATTCTATTGCTCAGCCTCCTCATATGAGTGGTGTGTGTGTTGGACCAACTGTCTCACAGAGCAGCACTAAGGAACAACAGTACAGTGGGTAGAACACTTCAAGTGAGGAGCTGGGAAGAAATTCATCAGGCAATGTGCTTGCTGTGCAAGCATGAGAAGCTGAAATTGAATCACCAACACCCATGTAAAAGCCAGGTTAGCTGTGTCCCCACACTGGGAGAATGTAGAGACAAACAGATTCCACGAGTATATTAACTAGCCAGTTTAGCCAGATCAGTGAGCTACCAGTTCAGTGAGATCCTCTGTCTCAAGTGTTGATCTCTGGTCTCCACGTGAGCAGGGCAAGTGTACCCACATACACACATGCACACCACATGCACAATTACAACTGATTCAAAAATTTTGTTTTAAAAACCAAAAAGTTTATAGTTGATGAAAGTTTGACATCTACAGATATATCATTGGGGACAAAATTTATTTTAATTTCTGTGTTTTGGGATCATTTACATTACTATAATTTTTTTATAAATTACAGTATAGCAAAATGGCTAGAAGACAACAAAAAAAAAAGTCAACTGCTTAAAAATAAGATTACCTTCAAGGGCTACAGATTTTCCTTTGTTCAACTGTTTTCAGAATACTTTTTATATGATTATTATTATCTTCATCTGCAGTGGCAAAAATAGTCATTCCATGAGTGTGTGATGACAGAAAAATTGTGAATTTAAATTCACCTGGATTCCAGCGCATCCCAAATGAGGATGCTGCTACTTGCAGTGTTGGGCTATGCTTTATCTTTCATGTTGCAGGAATGAACAGCCAGTACATGCGCAGGGAAGTCTTCTGCTGTGAGACCTGCGATGAGCTCAAAAGCTTCTGGGAAAAGGAAATCAGCAAGCAGACTTTTTACCGAGAACTTGAAGAAGATCGCCAGGGGAGAAGCGCTCTGAGAAAGTATGTGGATTGCTTTCTGTCGTAGGTTTCCTTGGGAATTATACCAGTTCTTTCCCATCACTCACTGTTGTAAGAAGTTTGGTGATGGATTTTATACTACAGAGGGAGGAAGCAAGAACAAGATATGGAGGGAAAGAAGTGTACAGAACTCTCAAGTCCCAGAGAGGTATCTCCACATATTGCTCAGCACATCAAAGAAGGAGCGGGTTTTAATCAGAACGTAGGAGCCAGGAATAAAGTGTAAGCCATATCCTCTGGGGGATTTCGATGCCAAGGCAGGAAAGAAAGGACAGTTCAAGGTTGGCTAGTTTGAACAATCTGGCCAGCTAGTCCCCAGTACTGTCTATAGGATGCTTTCTGAAGGGAAGCATAGTGGCAGGTATGGAAGTTAAATATGGGAAGAGTTGAAGCTACAGACTTGGGTATAGATGGTTTGGAAATTGTCTGAGCCTTTAGCTGGGACAAGAATGTAACTCAGTTGTTACAGGACTTATCTAGAATGCACAAAGCCCTGGGTCAGATCCCAGCACCAAAGCAGGTGTGATGCAAACACCTGTAATCCCAGCACTGGACAGGTAGAAGCGGTAGGTTCAGAAGTTCAAAGTCAACACCTAGGCTTCATGAGACCCTATCTTATAAATAGAGGGTGAGGAGCTAGTCCTGGGAGGGGCAGTCTCTATGCAGCCAGGACATTTTAAAAAGAAGTCAGAACATAAAACACAGAAAGTCAGAAACCAAGGTTAATAGAACCACTCATTCAATATTACCAGTCTTTATGGGGTTTCTTGGGTGCTTCCATAGCCTGTTTCTTACTTGGCTGTCAGCACTGCTAATATTTTAAGGCCAGAAAACTGCTTGCAGTGGAGGGCTTACTTGCCCTTTGTAACATTTTCAGTAGTATTTCTTGCTTCAAAACATTAGCTGTCATCAGGATTCCCATTCCACATTGTAGTAAAAGTAACTGGAGGGCAAAGTGGTTCCTACTGAGAACCAATAGCTTACAGATATTAATAATACTTTCTTCAAAACATACAAAAAATCAAATTTTGGGTTGTCCAGATGGCTCAATGAGTAAAGGCACTTGCCTGAAGACCTGTGTTTGAACCCCATCACGAACATAAAGGAGGGATTGACTCCACAAGTTTTCCTCTGACCTCCACATACATGTAATGACACATGCACCCACATGTAAACAACAAGAATGTGCACACAATAATAATAATTAATAATAATAATTTGAATTTAAAAAGCTCTGTTTCCTACAATTGTTTACTCAAGAGATGTGTGTGGTGATACAAACCATAGTCAGTCCTAGCAGTTAGGGTATAGAGGTAGAAATATTAGAAACTCAAGATCATTCTCAGCTACCTAGAGAATTCAAGGCCAGCCTGAACTACACAGAGCCTGTCTCAAAAAACAAATGAATAGAAATAAGAATAAAGTAAAATCCCTTCTTCAGCTCTTCACAATTATAATCCCAGCATACAAGGGCCAAACTAAGTTTCAGGGTTAGCTTGACAAGTCTGTCTGTATAAAAAAAACTACTTCATGAAAACCTTCTGCATCTGGAAGGACACATATTAAGAGTTTTTTGGAGAAGGTAATACAGACTTATTATCATTGACAAATGAAGTTCTTGGGAGTCTACTGAAAAGGAATCATTTTTTTAAATGGCTGAGCAGCAGGCACAGCTCAGTTCCCCAGAGCCAGTCTAGGTTCTTTGCCCCTAAAATAGGAACAGGCCCACTGAGATTGGCTTCAAACTGGCTATGTATCTGAATATGACCTTGAACTCCTGATTGTTTGGCCTCCATGTCACCACATCCAGCTTTCAACATCACTTTCTAAAAGCTTTTTAAGTCCCAAGGAAAAGCCTCCCTCCATACCCAGAGAGGAACCCTGCCAATTTTCCATCCACATTCTTCACAGTGTCATCAGGAAAGCTATTACACACTGACCCTGCTTAGAGGAAGCAGGCCTAGGATGGTCTCCAATCCTGTCAAAAGAAAGAAAGAAAGAAAGAAAGAAAGAAAGAAAGAAAGAAAGAAAGAAAGAAAGAAAGAAAGAAAAGTCTTACATGATACAATCATTCAATATTTATGAGAAGCAAATGACAAACACACCAATGGACTAGCAGAAACAGATGCACTAACCAACTGCATGTGTGATGTCTCCTCCTCAGGCTCCGTGAAGAATGGAAGCAGAGGCTGGAGAAGAGGCTGAGGATGCTGGACAATCCTGACAACGAGGGAAAGCATGCTAACCCTGAGAACTGAGTGTTTCTGGCAAGCCATAAAGGGCACCTTTTTCTAAGAGGAAAAAGACTTCCATCTAGTTATACTGACTTACTAAGCAGAACTTTCCCTGTTTGCTCTCCCACTTGAGAAAGGATGTACATGTAAACCCCACCCTGTGCTACTGAGACGCCTCTCCACACAGAGGACAGGGTGACTGAAGGGGTGGGATGCTTGGATTGTTTAATGTGAAAAGCTCTTTGCATCAGCACCCTCCCCAGGTTTCAAAGATCCATGTGGTACAAGCTGGTTCTGCATTCTACCCTCATCTTGAAATCTAAATGCTTTCTCTGTGCTTGCTTGAGGCAATGACCTTCATGAAATCTGATTTCCACATATTTCCAGAAATTGATCACAAAATCTTTTGTCTCCTTTCTCCCTTTTTTGTGTATACAGAAATGCCACAGCCTGCAGAAATAAAACTAATATAGATTTGGAAATTTTAACAATATGGTTTGAAAATAAACTGAATTAGTTTTCTCTTCCTATAAATTTGGACTTTTGATGATCTTGTTTTGTTTAGGCATATGCAGAGGAAGTAGAATTCTGCTGAACAGTCTTGGTCTGCTCACCCTCACCCTTGCTTACCTCAAAATTGCCTGCCCTCTGTCAAGTCCTTTCACATTTGCCTTAGTTCTCTGAAAGCTCCAGGGTCCCCAGACACATTCTAGAACTTAGAGTCATCCTCACTTAACGACCTGTCTTGTCCTGAACAAGCTTGCTAGACAAAGGGCATTTACAGCAGCATGGGTGGGGGCTCCTTAGCCTGAGGTTCCTCAAGGCCAGACGGGAGCAAAGGGAGATAGGAAGTAGAACTCTTGGCACCAAGACACATAGGTGGCCAGAGAGAGTGAAAGGCTGAGTGCAAGATATTTTGAGACAGTTTATGGGGATCACTTGTCTATCTAGCCTGCTTCCCTCTGTTTCTTCTGGAAACCTAACAATCCTGGTTATGGCCAAGAATACATGGCAGGAAGAGGTGAAGAGACTTCCACCACATCACACCACACACACACACACACACACACAGAGAGAGAGAGAGAGAGACAGACAGACAGAGAGAGAGAGAGAGAGAGAGAGAGAGAGAGAGAGAGAGAGAGAGCTAGTTCTGGGAAAGGCTAAGCTAAGTTCAAAATGGGCTAATCATGAAAAAGAACTTTGTTAAGGACAGGGAACCATGGGAATAAACATCATGATATCAGGTCAGCCACATATGTGAGTCAGGAGAAGTCTTCTGAAAATGTAACACTTAAAGGGAGACCTAACCTGAAAAATCATTTCACTGTGTATGTACACACCAACACATCACATTACAGACCCTAAGTGCATACAGTATATAGCTATGACAAGGAAAACAGAACAGGGAAAGTGCAGATGTGAGGAAAAGCAGATGGGGTCTCAGAGAGTTATAGGGAAATGTGTCTATAACAGAATGAGGAGGAGTTCCTCTATACAAGAGAGGAGATGGTGGAATGCTTGGATTTGCATTTTTTTTTTCAGAATGTGTGTGTGCTTAACGTGAGTAGGCAGGGTCTCATACAGGTCAGGCTAACCTTAAACTCTATTTTTAGCCACTGATGAACTTGAACATCTGACCCTCCTACCACTATCCCCAAGTACCTGAATTAAATGTGTACACCATCCAGCCTAACTTACACACACACACACACACACACAGAGAGAGAGAGAGAGAGAGAGAGAGAGAGAGAGAGAGAGAGAGAGAGAGAGAGAGAGTTCTATGTGAATAAAGCAGATAATTATATCACAGATATTGGTTAGCTTTCCATAACTGGCAAAAACTCACGGTATCTACTGGTCAAACAATGTGACGTTTACTTTTACTTCTCATGCGCATTTGTTCCTTTGCTTGTTAGTCTGTCTGTTTAACCTGAGTTCTGGGGCTTGAACTCAGATCCTGTATAGAAAATCCTTACTAACTGCTCTGCCTTCCCAAACTTTCATGTATAATTTTGACTTTTGCCAATGTGTTTAAAATATATAAAAATGAATGAAGTCTATGATAGGTAGTCTACCTTAAACCAAAGGGGAAACACAAAGAGGCCTAGGTCCCAATGTCCCTTTCAAGGTCATCCCCCTTGTGACTGAACTTCCTTCCCCTAGGCCCTACCTCCTAAACATCACACTTCCTTACAGTACTGTCAGGGCTAGAGGACAGCCCCTTAATACATGGGCCATGGAGGGCACTCAAGATATAAATTGTAGCATTGTGTTTGCTGATATAATTTGGGGAGTTTGTTTGTTTGTTTGTTTGTTTGTTTGAGACAGGTTCTCACTATGTATCCCTTGCTGTCCTGGACCTTGCCATATACAGCAGGTTGGCCTCAAAATCACAGAGGTCCCCTCCCTCCCTCCCGAATGCTGGTATTAAAAGTGTGCACCACCAGGACCAGCACCTTCATTACTGGAATATTCTACCAACTTCTTTGTCCTTGTTTGTCTTGGTCGGTACTTCCTTTGTTCCCCAACTCCCTGCCATCATTGACCTTCACACCCTAACAATTTATATTAAGAACTTCTTACAGTTTTCTCCACATTAACACAACTATGAACACACACATCATATAAAAGACTTGTGTGAACCTTTCCTGTGAATGTGTCCCTGTGAGGATGCTACAAAGCAGATTCCTTGGGATGGGAAGCACAATAACTCGCATTAGAAACAGAAGTTTGTGAGAGCACCCTTCTCCTGTCCTTATCCCCAGCTGTGAGCGCTACTGTGATAACCTGGGAGACATAAAGTGGCACCCCATTGTTCTTTCAGCCTCTAGTGACTGTGGTGTCATTTCATTGGCTCATTAGTTAGATTTCCTTATCTACAAAATGCTTTGTATATCCACCAAACATTTTGCTTTGCTTGCTTTTATTTTGCTTTAAGATGGAGTTTCATTGTAGCCAAGGCTGGCCTGTACCTTTCTATGTGGCCCAAGCTGACCTTGGGTCCTACTGCCTCCACCTTCACAGTGCTGGAGTTACAGGCAAGCACCACCAAGTCCCATGTATTTGATATTAAGGGGTCAAATCCAGGACTTCCTACACTTTAGCAAGCACTCTGCCAACTGAGCTGTTAATATACCTCTAGCCCCCTTCCATTACTCATTTTCTTAATGTAAGTTTTTTATGTTAAAGCATACAAACTATTTCAGCATTGAAAGTATGTAAAATCCTGAATTGTTATTCTTATTAGAAATCTAAAGTGAAGGTCAGATCCAGTCCATTAAATACTCATTATCAAGTCTAAAAAGCTTGAAGCTATAAAGGAAAAAAATAAACATATTTGTCTATATGAAAGTAAAAATCTTTTATGTGGCAAAATAGACCATGAGCAGAGTAGCTTTGGCAGTTTCTCAATTTTAAGTGATCATTTGGCTGAAGCTGGGAAAACAGATTTGAGAGATGACAGGAGATGGCTTGGAGATGAATAGAAAGTAACTTCTGTGGTCACCATGATAAAGGACATGAGCAAATAGAATGCATGGGCCTTGCGGATTTGGTTGGATGTAGTAAGACATGAAACATCTAAAAATATAGTTGTTTGTTTATCTTAACCAAGACTTATTTAACATGGGCTGAATAAAGGGAATATGAAATCTAAAAGCTGCTGAACTGGTTCTATTAACAGCCAAATTTTCTAACCAGTGAGGACCTTGTATGGTGCCTAGCCTCCTGGGTGTCAGGTCCTGGTGTAACAATGCTTTACCACTGTGCCTTGCCAATAGCTGGATAGATCATCAGGTGTAATGTTCCCTAGAACAGGACTTGGTACAGAGGGGACCCTTGATGTGTCTGAGCTCTCATCTCCTCCATTCTTTTGTCTTCTGTGTGGCAATATATTATTTATGATTTATTAAAGCTTGCTTGAGGATTCAGAAAGCAAAACCAGCCATAAGCCATAGAAGACAGGCACACACCTTGAATCCCAACAGCCAGAAGCTAGGAGGTAGAGGTACATACCTTTAATCCTAGGACTCACAATTAAGAGGTAGACAGATCTCTGTAAGTCCAAGGCCACCCAAATCTGCACAAGATTGATCCAGTCCTAAGGAGAAACAGCTCTCACAAAGATGATCTCAGCACCTGGGATCACATGTTTTTAATCCCAGGATTAGGGAGGTATATAAGGCCAAGGTTTCAGTAGGAGGCATTCATTCTCCAGCCACATTGGGGGGAAGCAGCAGGATCAGCCCATTCAGCCTGAGGTAGAGTAAGAGCTAGGGGTCTGCTATTCTACTTTCCTGAACTTTAGTTTGAAGTTTGGACCCCAATATCAGTCTCTGGGTCTGCTTATTTTTTGTGTTACACTTCTATCTGTCACCAATCTGAGCCCATGGAAAATTCCTGGCTCACCCTAGAGCAGTGGTCCTAAGCCTACCAGTCCCAATTGCTTAGAATACTGTTTTAAATCCACAGATTTCTTGGGCCCTCATAGCATGAATAATAAAAATCCAGAGACAGATATTGGGGTTCAAGCTGAAGATCAGAAAAGCAAAGCAGCCAGCCAGTAGCTCTTACCTCCTCTACCTCAGACTGGAATGGAGATCCTGTCTTCCCTATGACTGGAAGCTGAATCTCACATGAGACCCTTTGTTTCTTCCTTATATACCTCTCTAGTGCTGGATTTAAAGGCATGAACTCTGTTTCTCTTTTAGACTGATTCACTCTCTTGTAGCCCAGGGTGGTCTTGGGCCCACAGAGATCCATCTGCTTCTGACTCCTGAGTCCTGGGATTAAAGGTGTGTGCCACCATTGCCTGGCTCTTTGGCTTGTGGCTAGCTTGCATTCTGATCCCCAGGTAAGCTTCAGTAAATCATAAACAGTACATCATCACAGGCCCTACCTCAGAGACTAATTTTGCTGATCTGATGTGGGATTCAGGAACTGTGTTTATATCAAAATACATGGGAGACCCTGATGCTCAGATAGACTTGGAACCAGTTCCCTAGGAGGTGTAAAAGAGAATGAGGAGAACTACTGAAACAGATTCTGTTGGTCAGACTAAAGAGGAATATAAATGATGCTCTCTGCAGGTGCAGCCCATGGAGGGCCTTGTCAACCCCCAGAGTGAGTGAGATCAGCTTTGAAAGATCAGCTAGCAAAGTCGAGAAATGTCCTCTGTTCTGCTAGTCACAATGGGGCTGGAGGAAGGGAAAGGAAGCATAGGCCGGGTTAAGTAAGGGAAGGTCCCTAAAATGCTACCACAGGAGTTTGTTCTTCACCACACAAGCAATGGAGACTCATCAAAGGTTTCTAAGCAGGCTGGTAACCTGCTAAGAGCTTGTCTTAGTAACTTAGTGCAGCAACGCTGGCAGCAGAGTGAAGAATACACTCTACAGACATGAGGGATTGACTTTGCTAAAACTGTGATTATCCAAACAGCTTTATTTGGAAAATACACCACTGCGGTGATCTTGAACTCTGTCCAAAGCAAGTGGAAGTACAAATAAGAGTGGATCTAAGTAACAAGATAAGGATCACAGAGTAACCATTTACCTTATACTACAACTCCTGGTTAACAGCTTCAAACTTGCATATTTTATTGCAAAATTAATTAGCACTTTCCTCTTAATCAGATCTTACATTATACCCACTAAGAGGTGATATCAGCTGCCCTGCCCCCACAGAAAAGCCTAAGTGAATTTTACACTTAGCATTGCTGGTACTGAGGAAAGCACAACAAAAGGCCCTTTTTCACTGGGACAAATGAAAGCATCGCTCCCTCTCCGTGTTAGTGACAGTGGAATTAAAAGCACCAAGTGTCCCTTTCCCCTAAGTAATTTAGCAGAAAGATTGCAAAGTAGTATTCAAGCCCCCTAGGACATTTTGGGGCAAAAGAACTGAAATGCGAAGAGATACAATCATGTTCACCGGTGGCCTGGTTGCTGGAGACATCACTGTCTGTGGGAGACAGGCGGGAGACACTAGTTAGGGAAGATTTACTGTCCTGGCTACCAGAGGAGATGGACAGTACCCAGTCAGCTGGGCAAATCAGAGGATCATTTATAATACAACACTGGGCAACCCCACCCCCACTCCAACACCATGGCAAAGTGCAGACCAGGCACAGGGCCAGGCCTCTAAATAAGACCTTGACAAGGACAGAAGGGGGTACTTTAGGAAGGTGCCCAAGTGGATTTCATTAGCTCTGACTTACACAATACTCTTTTTGAATATATAGACTGTAAAGAAGAAAACGGGATTGTAACATTAACATGAGACTCTTACATAAGTTTTTATTGTAATGAGTTTTCTTCCAAAATAATAAATTACTTGCATGTTTGTGGCAAAAAATAAGAATCAGTAAAAGAAAAAATATACAAATGACCCACAAGCTGCCCTTGGCAGTAAACATGGCTGGCATTATAAAGATTAATATTCACCATGTACACTCAAAAAGATAGGCAAGTACCTGTTCTGTTTTACTATGTTGTAGACATATTAGGACTGAAGGAGTAAGATCTGCTTTTTGTTGAGTGCAATGCATCTAGATTCTGATTACTTACTTGCTATTCCTTTTATTTTTATTTGTTAATTTTGGGGAGTCTCAGTAGCTGACTCAGAACTGTTGATCCTCCAGCCTTAGCCCCCCAGTGCTGGGATTATGGACCACTACAACTGGCTCTTTTCTCTTGTTTCTTGTCTTTTCGGTTTTTCTCTCCCTTTTCTTCCACATCTGAGTCCAGGCTGGTCTTAAACTCCTGGGTTCAAGTGGAATTTGGCCTCCTAAACTCTGAAATTACAGGTATATGCCACCATGTCCAGTTTACAAAGAACTACAGTCCTGCCAGACAATGTGAGGTGTCTTCCCTTGAAGACGGCTAAGGGAAGGAGAAGTCCTGTACCACAACAAAGCAGATTTGGTTAATATATGACCTGTACCATATGATAGGGGTAAGGAATGGGGGCCCACACGGCTGGGACAATCTGATGAGGGTCACCTTTCTTTCAGGAAGGGAGTAATTCTTGGCTGATGTGTGACCTAGAAGACATAAAGACTGTCTGTCTTTCCCCTTACCTGGAATGAGGCAGAGTGGGCTGGGTGTGGTTTTGCTGTGTTTACAGCCTTCTCTTCCTAGGCCCCAAAGGACCTGGGTGCTCTAACAAGGAAAGGTCAGAGTCTTGGCTTGGGCTGGAACCGTAAGAAATGAGAGACCTCCTTCTTCTGGATCTGCTCATGGTAAAGATGGAGGAGCTATCAGAATACCTGAGCCACTGGGGGATGCTCTCACCACAGGGGCCATTCTTTTTCTATCCTCTGTTACCCACTGTCCTGTGCTAGATACAAGAATTAAACACCCTGAGTCCAGCATCACTTTGTCCCTTCTAAGTACCAGTCACCTACAGGAAGCTAAGTACCTGAAATGCAGCCTAGGGCAGGGCTCTGACTATCTTCACTTGGGTAGCTCTAAACATAACAATGAGTGGGAAACTCAGATATGTCACCTACATTCTCAGGCTTCACCTCCCTGTGGAGTCATGTGATGGGAAGGACTGTGCCAAGAGATTGAGTTTGGGTGCTAAAACTTGGCTTTAAAACAAATAAAAGAGGAACAAGGGGTGTAGCTCAGTTAGTAGAGGGCCTGTCCATCATGCAGTAAGACCTGTCCGTCATGCAGTAAGACCTGGGAAGAAGGATCCTCTGCACCACAGAAACCAGACATGGTTGCACCCAGCACTCAGGAGTTGGAGGTGGGAGATCAGAAGTTCAAGGGCATCCTTGGCTACAGAGAGAGCTTGACACCATCCTGGTTTGTGTGTGACCCTGTCCAAAAATAACAATAATAGTAGTAATAAAACAGAAAAGATTAATAAAATCTCACTTCAGACAAAGTGTGGCCTAGCCAAAAACCAAAAATATTTAGCAGTCAGCAGCCACCAGTTAATGTGTATCAGTCTGTCCAGGGTGGAGCAGCAAGCTGGGAGAGTACTTAGCAAATGAAGAGAAATCTACAAATCTGGCTTCTGAGTGTGGTTTGCTAGACTGTGACCTAGACTCTATCACAAATAACCAGTTGTTATTTGTAGAGCCTGGGGATTAAATGCCATGGCTTTGGAGTCAGGCAACTCTGGGAGCTAATCTCAGTGTTGCCACAGAACAGGCAAGTTAGTTAACCTCTGTCAGCATCAGTTTCCTCATTGCTCTGGCTAGAATAATGAATGTTCCCCCTAAAGAACCTGTGTGACAGTCTCGATCCCCAGCCTGGTGCTACATGCAGGTGGTACAATCTTTAAGAGGTGGAATCCTAGCAGGAGGTGCTGAAATCATTAGGGCTATGCCCTAGAAGAGCTGTGAGACCCTCCCTTTCCTCTATCTCTCTTTGCTCCCTGGGGTTTTATTATTTATTTATTTTATTATTAGTAGGAAGGGTCATATAGGGCATGTTTAGAGGTCAAAGGACAACTCTGTGCAATGGTTCTCTCTTTCCACCTTTACGTGGGTTCTGAGAATCAAACTCAGGTTCTCCAGGCCAACATGGAATGCACCTCTTTCCCAAGAATCTTCTAGTTACCCAGCCCCACCCCCCACTTTACTTTTGATCTAAGTGATTTTACTCTGTCATGTGCCTCCACCACAGTGTGTGCCTCACCAGAGACTAAAACAGAGAAACAAAGTGATCAGGAATAAAACCTCCCAAATTGAGAGTCAGGTTAAATCCTTTTTCTTCATAATTACCTCAGATATTTTGTTATAATGGCAGAAAGTCGGCTAACACAGTCACCTTCAAGATGAGGTGATAAACTCTACTTCACAGGAATTCTGGCAGGATTATATGAAAAACTGCCTGTGTTCTACTTTAAAACTGAAGTCCTGTGTGGGAGAGATGGCTCAGCAGTTAAGAGCACTGGCTGCTGTTCCTGAGGACTGGGGTTCAGCTCTCAGGCAACTCACAATCATCTGTAACTCTAGTTCCAGGGAATCTGATGGGCTCTTCAGGCCTCCAGGACACTCCATGTGTGTGGTGCAGTCATTCGTGAAGGAAAACACTGACACACATAAAGTAAAATATTTCATTACTTCAAATACGTATTTTATTAAATAAATCTTTTTTAAAAAAAGTAAGTACATTGAGGTGACTTTCCTCTGAAAAGCCCACACCCACAACTTCCAATGTGATTGTTGTTTTTAACAAAATCTCAATCATCCAATTTTACCAATACTCAGGAGCCAGATGCTGGGGTAAAAGCCTGCTATCTCAGAGAGGCAGAGACAGCACTTAGTTGACCTTCCTCCTGCCAGAAAGAGCTCTTACTCCTACACCATCTCAAACAAGACTCCTCCAATTCAATGTCCCTCCCTTCTACTTCCTGTGTGTCTCTCTATCTGTCCTCCCGACTCTCTTACGTTCTGTGGGTTTTTCCCTAATAATCCTATGTGTACTTCCTGTCAAGTGGTTGCTTGCTCTGCCTCACTTAAGATTGACTTTATTTAATTCTATTTACAATATTCAAGCAGGAAGCTCCTGGATTAAAGGTGTGTGCTAGGGCTGAGCCACACCACAAGTAGAAACAGGTTTTTCCTATAAGAGACAAATTTCTAGCAACATGTGATTTCTTACCTTCTTGTGTCTTTCTCTTTACCATAGCATTTAAAATCTATATTAAGATCTCTTAATAAACTGCAACACTGCTTCAAAACAATAAATATACTGAAACAATTTATATTTAATTTTTTTGGTATTTGTTTTGTTTTGTTTTGAGAACAGGGTCTTTCTACTGTGTAGCCCTGACTGTCCTGGAACACACTTATGTAGATGAGGATGACCTCTCACAGCGATCACCCCGCCTTGGCTAATATTAAAGGTATGCATTACCACAGCCAGCTATATACTTGGTGTGTGTGTGTGTGTGTGTGTGTGTGTGTGTGTGTGTGTGTGTGTGTGTGCAGTAGTAGTAGTAGTCGTCGTCGTCGTCGTCGTTGTCGCTGTCGTTGTAGTTGTAGTTGGTGGGTGTGTACATTCATGTATGTGCATTTATGTGTGTGAATTCAGGCATACATGCCAGGGTACACATGTGGCGGTCAGAGGACAACCTTGGACATTTATCCTCATTTTCCACCTTGTTTCAAACAGTGTCTCTGGATGGCCCTACCCCTCACCACAGGTGTGGAAGAGCTGGCCTCATGGCATGGGCCTAGGAGAACTGGCTCTTCCCCTCATGAGAGGGGGTCAGTCCCAGTGGCCCAGACCCACATACTGGGGCTTGGGTTGGTCCACCCTAATATCTGCGCCATTTGTAACCTGCTGGAGTATATGAAGGGACTGGTCCTAGGGAACAATAAACACCAGATCTCCATGACTTGGGGCAACAGCAGGATATCTGAGAGGAGTTTCAGTGAGGGTCCAGTGATGATGTCATACCAGAGGCCTTGAATCAGACCATGACTCATTGCAATGAACATTTTAAGAGCATAGGTGTGGACTTTGGGAGCCCATTCTACACAGATGGACACTCCCTCAGCCTAGACATACAGGGGTGGGCCTAGGCCCTATCTCAAAGGATATGACAGACTCTGAAGACCCCCCTATGGAAGTCTCACCTTCCCTGGGGAGCAGAAAGGGTATAGGATAGGTAGGGTTTTAGTTGGGGGGGGTAGGGGAGGAGGGAGGGAAGGGAACTGGGATTGACATGTAAAACAATCTTGTTTCTAATTCAAATAAAAAATGAAAAAAAAAAAAAAGAGTGGAGCTGATTGAACAAAAGGGTATACTCAGGAACACACCACAGCTCCCGATGCCCCTAGGATGAATGAAGAGATGTGTTGGAAAGACAGGGGAGCAAGGTGGGTTTTTGTTTGTTTGTTTTGTTTTGTTTTGAATATGGGGGGCTGGGAAGTACAATTTCAGGGATGGGAGCTGGATATGGAGGAACTGGAAAGTGAATGGGATTGGGGTGCTTGATGTGAAATTCCCCAAAGAATCGATAAAGAATTATCAAAAAAAAAAAAAAAGTGCCCCCGTTGTTCATTGCTGTGCAGGTCAAGTAAGATGGCCTGAGACTGCCAGGGATTCTCTTATCTCTACCTCCCATTTATAATCAGCAATGCTAGGATCACAGATGTTCAAGATAAGTGTCTGTCTTTTACATATGTTGTGGGGATTTGAACTCAAGTCCTCAGGCTTTCACGACAAGCTCTTTTATACACTGAGCCATCTCCCCAGCCCATGTGCTATTATTAAATATGGCCGGGCGTTGTTGGCACACACCTTTAATCCCAGCACTCTGGAGGCAGAGGCAGGCAGATCTCTGTGAGTTCGAGGCCAGCCTGGTCTCCAGAGCCAGTGACAGGATAGGCGCCAAAGCTACACAGAGAAACCCTGTCTCGAAGAAAAAAAAAAAAAAGAAAAAAGAAAAAAGAGTTAAATGCAACTCTGTCTAGAAAAATCCCACACTTCCTCTTGCCTATATACTAGTGCAATACGCTTAGAAACTGGTTTTGCATTAGTTCCTTTCTTGGTCCTACAAGGTAACTACAAACAGAATAAAACCCCAAGCATTTCTGTCTTCATTTCATTTCATATCTATCTCCTTCAAGCATCTTACTCTCTTTGTTTGCAATGTCCTGTTTCCACACAGTTAAATGGTACTTAAAGATCTCCAGTCACTGTCCCTACTTATAGTCAGTCACATTAGGTTCGATTGATAAATTCATTTATGGTAAGGAATGCCTCTTACAAACACCACTACCATCACCCCACCCCTTAAAAAATTAGGTCAGCTAATTTTAACAACAGAACTAGTTCTGCAGTATGTAAAGGTATGCTCACAATGAGGACGGATATGGCTATGATCTGAGCAACACAGAAGATAGCAAGTTCACCTAATATGAAGTATAACTTTAAACAGACCAAAGCACACATTTAGAATGGTTTATGCCAACTAAAATACTGCTCGTTGATAAGTCTAAAGTCTCCTGCTTCCTCTCAAACCGTGACCTCATGAGAAAGATTCAAGCAATTCAGAGACCACCAAATTGACTCGCACTAATATATGAACAAGCTCATCTGGATCTGGACTTCACTGCAGCAATTTCCAATAAGGAATATTTGAACTGAGTAGCTCAAAATCAGCATGCAGGCTGTTAGGTGCCTCCTTCCACTCACAGCAAAGGCACATGAGGAGCCAAGTTTAGAAGCAAATGGTGCTTGGTGAGTGTGGAATTAGCATAGCACATATCACACATTGCCCCTAAAACTCTTTTCCCACACTCCTGGTGTGCTACTGCCTGCCATTGCCAAAACAGAATGTTTTCCTTAGACCATGCTTATCACATTATCTGTAGGTAGCCTTGTTTCCATTGTGTTGCTTTTTTTTTGTAGACATGCTAGGGTCACTGTGGTTGACTTTTGGGGATGAACGCATTTTTCCTCAGCACACAGTCACCTCAAACAGGAGAGTGAGTTGTTGGTGTTAGCATTCTATCTCATTCACTCACCCTTATCAGCTTTTAAATTGAGTGTGACCAGCCACCTCCACAGCGATGGGTGTCTAAATCTGCCCCTGATTTTGGTCTGGACACTTTTGTGAGCTGTGAGAAAACTCCATCCACAGTCATAATGAACAGACTGCCATTCGATCCAGCAAACGTTTATTTCTTCAGTCATGTGTGACAAATGGCAGGTATTTATGGCACGCTTAGTTGCCTAAGTGGTTGCCTTAGAGCCCCACGTGTTGTTCTTTTGACCTTTGATTGTTCAGTGAGAACTCTGACATGTCTTTCATCAGCAGGGCATGACTAGAGTGAGCTTCGTTCAGAGCAGGTTTAAGATGGCCTTGGGATTTCCAGGTGAGTTAGAGGAAGGGAGGGTCGATGGTCACAAATACAGTACTGTTCTGCTTTGTGTGGATCTCAACCACTTATGCTGTGATTTTCTAAGACTGTTAAATGAAAAGGCAGCAGTCCCAGAATCTCAAACCTCATCATGTGAGCCTCCATCATTCAACACCCAGTGCCTGCCAGATATGCTGACATTTCAGAGGCTTTCTGTTAATGGCCACCACCCATGAGTCTAAAGTATCAGACTTGAACACACAGGTGGCTGTGCACCTCTAAACCCACTCTCTAGATGGAGTGGGGGTGGGGCTGGGTTTTCTGTTTGTTTTGCTTCTGTGGTATTGTGTGTGTGTGTGTGTGTGTGTGTGTGTGTGTGTGTGTGTGTGTGACTTTGTGTGTGTGTGTGTCTGTGTGTTTCTCTGTGTGTGTCTGTGTATATACATGCTGATTCATGTATGTATGCTTATGTGTGGAGAATGCCAGAAACTGATATCTGATACCTTCCTCAATCACTCTTCACCTTACTTACTGACTCGGGGTTTCATTGAGCTTAGAGCTCACAGATTTAGCTAAACTGGCTGGCCAGCAGGCACCTAGGATCATCCTGTCTCTATCTTCCTAGCACTGGAATTATAGGTGTGTACCTCTGTGCCTGGATTTTTTTTTTCTGGGATCTGTGGATCTAAATTCAGGTCCCCCTGCTTGCACAGCGTTTCCCTCAACCTCCAACTCAATTTCTCTACCACACACCCCAGGAATGATTCAGCCAAGGTTCTGTCCCAGAACCAGTGTAGCTTGGGGAACATCGATCTACTCAGAAGAGGAAGAAATTGTATCAGCTGCTCATCAGAAGGGACCACAAGTTGTCTGAGGCAAACAAGCATTGTTTTATTTTCCTGATGGTTCACTAACACTGTGCCTTCTGTTCTCTTCTTACAAAGAGACCTTCCCAATCCCACTGACCCTATTTAAAAATTATAGTTTAAGGTGGCTGGAGAGATGGCTCAGTGGCTAAGAGTGCCTGCTGTTCTTTCAGAGGACCAGAATTTAGCTCCCAGAACCGGCATTGGGGGGTGGCTCTCAACCACCTGTAACTCCAAGGAATCTGACTCCCTTTTCTGGACTCTATGGGCATGCACATACCTGCACACACTGACACACACAGAGACACATAATTAAAAATACAAATAAATCTTTTTAAAGTTTTAACATAATATGCATCGTATGAAATTTGTTATTAAAACACTATGCAGCATTTATTGTACAAAATGCAGAATGTGTCGTCCATTGGCAATCTTCCTTGCACAGGGAACATTTAAGTTTTTCGCATATCACTCTAATTTTAATATGAATACTTCCAAAGATCCCCTCCTCTTTTGCTGGTATGCTTGTGCATCCTTTACCCCAAAACTTACTTATTTAGAGACACCTTCCAAACCCAGGATCTAGCACCCCCTTGTGCCTGTTCCCAGCCTCATGTGATACAGCTGTTCCATGGGTATCTAACACCCTACTTGGACTGTGAGCTCCATTAGGGCAGAGCCTAGAACAGTGGTTCTCAACCTTCCTAATGCTGTGACCCTTTAATACAGTTCCTTGTGTTGTGGTGACCCCTCCAACCATAAAATTATTTCATTGCTACTTCATAACTGCCATTTTTCTAATGTTATGAATCAGAATGTAAATATCTAATATGCAGGATATCTGATATTTAACCCCCAAAGGAGTTGGGACCCGAAGGTTGAAAACTGCTGGGCTAGAGGAATGTGGAGTACATGATAGGGTCCCAGTATACACTCATCCCATAATGAATTAAATGAAGAGTGAATAAAAATATAGTTCTGGCCGGGCGTTGGTGGCGAACGCCTTTAACCCCAGAACTCAGGAATCTCTGTGAGTTGGAGGCCAGCCTGGTCTCCAGAGCGAGTGCCAGGATAGGCTCCAAAGCTACACAGAGAAGCCCTGTCTCGAAAAACCAAAAAAAAAAATTTACAGTTCTGCCTGTAGTCCACCTTAGGAAATCCCTTGATTCTGTATTAGCCTGAATTCCTTAGGAAAGCCCCTAAAACCAATAGTGAAATGTCTCTTTTTTTTCTCTCTCTCTCTCTCTTTTCTCAAGTACAAAAGCAGTTTTGCCACAGCTACTAATTTTCACTTCACCTCTCACAAAAGCCAACATTCTATTCAACTATAAATAATAGATTCTCCTTTGAGTTTACTCTTCTAAGGTTTCAATCTATTGAATCTAATAACATACTGCTCAAGCATTTTGGTCTGTCTGTAAACTAATGTAAAGTGGAGCTTCTTTGGTACAAGCTAGTCTGCCTGATCCTACCACATCTGCAGGGAAGGTCCCTATCTGGAGTTAGTGGTGGAGTCTAAGGATGGATTTCTTTAGTAACTCAGATACATCTGAATCTGCCACATTTGTGGGAAACATGTTACACATGGCTCCAGGGAGCCCCTGCTATGGGGCCAGACAAGATTGATTCAGAAAAAGACCTAGAGTCTGTGGAGATTTGAATGAAATGACCCACAAATTCTCACATGTTTGAGTACTTAGTCACCAGTTGGTGATACTGGTTGGGAAGGCTTAGGAGATGTGACCTCATTGGAAGAAGGATGTCACTGGAGATGGGCTTTGAGATGACCATTTTCAGAGTACTTTCTCTGCTTCCAGCACTCATTTTGAGACGTGAGCCCTCAGCTTCTGCTCCAGCCATCATGTCTGCTACTAGCTGCCACATTTCCATATCAAAAGAGTAAAGGACTCTTATCTGGAGCCATAAGCCCAATATAAACCCTTCCTTCTATAAATTGTCATGGTTGTAGTTTTATCACAGCAATAGAAAAATAACTAATACATACTCCAACCCTGATTCAGCAAGAAATCTAATATTTACATGACTTTTCAACCATGAGGCACCACTCGTGACACTGGAGATTAATAGTTGCCACAGCAGCTCCCCAATTTTACAGATGAGGAAGAAACACAGAAGACCAAGAAGCCAATGGGGCCAGTAGGGACCAGGCCAAATTTAGCATCTATTCTGGTACTCATGATGGTTAATTTTGACTGTCAACTTGATAGAATCTGAAGTCAATTCTCCTAGACCTGGGAGACAAGCCTCTGAACATTTGTGTGAGTAAGTTTCTAGACTGGTTTCATGAAAGTAGAGATGTGTATCTTAAGTGTGGGTAGACCACTCCACAGGCTAAGGAGTAGACTGAAGAAGACAAAGAGTGATGTGAGCACCGGCATTCATATCTCTCTGCTTCCTGACTGCAGATGAAATGTTACCTCCTGTTCCTGTCGGTGCTTTCCCACCATGACATTCTGTGCTCTCAAACCATGACCCAATGCAAACCTTTCCTCTAGTTTCTTTTGTCAGGTATTTGCTTATGGCAACAACAACAACAAAAATAAAAGTAGCTGGCACAATGCCAAAACCTTTGCTCGACTTTGCTGAGTACAGCATTCACCGCTGCAGTTTCCAAGGCAACCTTCATTATGACGGCACCATTAACACAATATAAACAAAGACCTTCTCTGACCATTCTGCACCTTGTACAAACCCATTGGAAGTGAAAGGCCTTACAGCCTGTGACTACAAGACCTTGGCACACTTGATATTTGATTACCCAGGCCGTAAGTTAACTTTGTAGCTATAAGAGAAGTGGCCTCCCGAGAAAACCAAGACAGCCTGGTGACACAAAAAATACACTGTGAACCATGCCGTGAACAGGGTCAAGCATCTCGTGTAGGTCACATCTCCAAATGGCAACCTACCCTCACTTTCTGCAGAGTTTCTCTTAATTCTCAGGGGTGGGGGGGAGCTAGGGTTGGATGCCCTCTGCCTCCAAGTATAGTCTCTGATAGGTCTCCCAGGACTCTTCCAAATCCTGCCTGTCCCCATCCTTCTCGCAGAGAATGTGATGAAGAACACACTAATCTCCTGGATCAAATGTAGGAACAGAATGAAGTGCAAAAGGCTCCCGCTGCAGGATCAGCGCGTGCTGAGATAACTCCTTCAGCTCTTGGCCCAGAAGGTGATGAAAGACCCCGAGGCGCCTGCTGTGAGGTCACTGTCCAAACCTCCTCCCACCTGTCCTTCACCATCAAAGTGTCCAGCCACTACCCCACTGAGACAAAGGTTCCAGTGACCAAAAGTCATCTCAGTCCCATGTTTCCTATCTCTCCTCTGGGTTTCCCAGTTTTGTAGATACAAATCTGCTTTTCATCACCTCTGCTACAGTTTCCCTTACACACTGCTAGCCTGTGACCCTGACCTCCTCTTTCCTTGGCCACAGTTTACTCCATGTCCACTATCCAAACGCCACCTGGAGCAGAAGATAGAACTCAACTTTACTCACACACTCCTCCCTACACCTTGGGATATACCTCCTTGTAGGTAAAATGTCTTTGTTTTCAAAATAAAGAAGTCTGGTGGTTAGTTCACTTGGCATATTGTTTACCTAGCATGTGCAAAACCCTGGGCATAAACTCCTCAAGCATGGTGAATCACTCCTGCTATCCCAGCACTCAGAACACAGATGAGGCGGGGGATCAGAAATTGAAGGTCATCCTCAGCTGTGCAGTGAGTTCAAGGGCAGCCTAAGCTACATAAGACCCTACCAGAAGGGAAAGAAGTGGAATTGGAGTGGGGGCAGGTAAGCAAGCAAACTGTTGTTCTTTATATCAGCTCCAGTATTCCCCAGATTATAAGCGGCTTAACACTGTTCAAGGAATGGGATTTTATGATTTCTTTTCATTTAAAAATCATTATGGGGGCTGGAGAGATAGCTCAGCAGTTTAGAGCACTGGCTGCTCTTCCAGGGGACCTGGGTTTAATTCCAGCACCCATGTGGCAGTTCACAATTGTCTGTAACTCCAGTTACAGAGGATCTGACACCTTCATACCAAGGCACATCAAATAAAAGTTAAATACATTTTTTAAAAAGATACCAGTCTTTAAGAAAAAAGCCCTTAGAATAAAAGAAAATTATTATGAGCCAGGCATAGTGGTACACACTTTTAATCCCAATACTTGGAAGGTAGGGGCAGGAGGATCGCTGAGTTCCAGGGCAGCCTGATCTACTGAATGAGTTCAAGGACAGCCCAGGCTACACAGAGAAACCATGTCTCAAAAAAATAATTACAAATTTAAAACATTATCACATTTATTACCCCACATTAATTTCTACTCTGATCTTTACAAAAGTATATCTCCCTACACAAAAGCTTCTGGTTTGGGATTCCATTAAACTAATGGGTTTATTGTCAAATCTTAAATTTGTCAGTTTAAAAATGGTTGCCACTTGTGTCTGTATTTTATCATCTGTTCTTGCTCATTTTCCCCATTAGAGTGTGGTTTTATCATAATGGCTTCACACGGGGACAGTGTGTGTGTGTGTGTGTGTGTGTGTGAGAGAGAGAGAGAGAGAGACAGAGAGAGAGAGAGATACTGTGGGAGCTGAGAAAAGATGGGTTGGTGACTAAGAGCACTTGCTGAGTACCCATGAGGACCCGAGTTTGTATACTAGCAACCATGTGACAAGCCAGGTGTGGTCTCTTAAATGCCTGTGACACTAGTGCTGTTAGGAGCACTGACAGGATCACTGGGACTTCTCCAAACTTAGCTAAAAGGCAGGCTCACAGGAAATGAGGTAGAGAGCAATCAGACACCCACGTCCAAAGAGGCACATGATCATTCTAGACACTAGGTGTTCATGCCCAACTCCTTCACTTTGCCTGTCTTTTAAGGGTACCCTCAAAAGAAGACTAGTGGTTTTAGGGTTTTTTTGTTTTTGTTTCTGTCTTGAGACATGATTTTTTTTTTTTGAGACAGGGTTTCTCTGTGCAGCTTTGGAGTGGAGCCTGTCCTGGCACTTGCTCTGTAGACCAGGCTGGCCTCATAGAGATCCACCTGCCTCTGCCTCCCTAGTCAACCCCCCTAGTGCTGGGATTAAGGGCGTGGGCCACAAACGCCAGGCTGAGGCGTGGTTCTGACGACACTCCATCTGTTTTCAGAGCTTTATTTATCCCCAACACTTCCATTTTAAATCTTTTGGCCATTGAAGTCCTCCATTTGGAAGGGCTCACTGAGATTATGGAACAAATGGAAAAAGTGAGAAACGCACATGGAAGAAAGCCACCCTGCAGCTTTCTCAAAGCTGATCTGAAAGTGAAACTGACTGGCATTTGCTGGGGATTAAATATCTCTGGGTGCAGTGAGTATTGAGACGGCAGAGGACCAGTGTGCTGTGCTATTTATGAACGTCCAGCTCCAGCCTAGGTCCTGAAGGTGTCTGTGAACTCTGGTGGTCTGATGAAGAGGCAGCTGTGACACTGGGAATACTAGCCCGGCCAGACCTTTCACAAAGTCATAAGTATAAACCCTAACTGCTCAGAGTTCAGAAGCATAAACCAGACATTAACTGACAGGGACTGTCATATAGTTTACAAATACAAGAGCAAAGAAAGTGCAACTCTTCAGAGGCTGAGATGTGTTCAGAGGTTTGTGTGTGTGTGTGTGTGTGTGTGTGTGTGTGTGTGTGTGTGTGGTGCATGCATGTGTGTGCACTTTTGCGCATGTGTGGTATATATGTATATGTGTACATATGTGGTGTGTATGCATGTAGTGTACATGTGTGTTTGCATGTGGTATGTATGTGAATGTATGTGTATATACAAGTTGTATGTGGTATGTGTGTGTGCATGTGGAGTATGTGTGTATTTGTGTATTTTGAATGTGTGATGTGGGTGTGTGTGGTATGTGTATATGGTGTGTGCACAATTAATTGTATGTGTGTACATATGTGTACATGTGTTGTATGTGTAGTGTATGTTTATGTATTGTATATTGTGTGTGTGTGGGTGTGTGTGTGTGTGTGTGTGTGTGTGTGTGTGTGTGTGTGTGTGTGTGTGTGTGGTTTGTTTTCTTTTGAGATAGCATCACCTACAGCCCTGTGTCTGGTGTCAAACTTACTGTGTAGCTGAGGATGACCTTGAACTTCTAATCCTTCTGCCTCTACCTCCTGAATGCTGGGATTATAGCTGTGCCCCACCATGCCTGTTTTATGTAGTGCTTAGAATCCAATTCAGGGTTCTGTCCATGATAGGCAAGCACCCTACCAACTGAGCCATATACTCCACCTCTAACATGGATAAGAACATTTAACTGGCACAGACAAAGTATCCTCAAGATTATTACCACAGTTGCTCTTCATGGCATCCCTATGAGGTTCACACAGTGACTGAACAATGAGAATATTGAAGCTCAGGAGTATTCAGAAACCTGCTCAAGATCACTCCATTGAGGATGTCCACAGCCAAGACTTAAAGAGCATGGCACCTTCTCAGTTTATCATGCTATCAATAATTGCCCTAGAGAGTTTAAACAATTTCAGTTTTTCGTTAGTCACTGCAGATGTGTCCACATAGAACATAACTTTTTTTTTAATCCCAAGATGGCTTCAAACTCACCACCCTCTACATTGGCCTCCAGAATGCTGGGATCATAGGCATGCATCACCATGGCCCAGCTTCATGTGACTTTTCCTGTTCTTTCAGTTCAAGTGGGTTGAATTGGATGCTCTGAGCTTCCCAGCTTCCAGTCAGAATGCCTTTATCCATTTGACTGAGAGACTACAGACGCTTTCTTCTTCCTGCCCTCTAGGACATTTTAAGAATTCTGGTCCACAAAACAATGTCTTCCAGACATGACAGGACTGCTACTCTCATGAACTCACAGCAGCTGAGTGTCAGCACAGGACCTGCACAAGATCAAGTGAGTCAACATCCCAGCACAGTGTGGAAAGAAGTTCATGATCCCACGCCCTTAACTGGGGAGCCAAGAATGGCTCCTGGGGAAGAGAGAGTCAGTGCATTTTATGTATATGGCCCCTCATAGGCCAACCAAACTCCAGAGACTAGCTCCACTTCCAAAAGTATATGGACAACACAATTGGATTTTGTGGGTTATCAAATAATAATTTTTAAGAGAGGATAGGAAGTTAGGGTGGGTATGGAGTTGAGGGTGTGTATAGGAGGAGTTGGGGGTAAATATGATCAAAATACATTGTAGGAATTCTTAAAGAATTAATGAAAAAATAAAGACCCCTGAGGGATTGTTGTGTAAATGTGGAGACATTTGAGAATCATCTTGTCTTTAAGTCAATATATAATATGACCTGACTAATATAGCAATAAAAATGCTAAAGTAATTAAAATTAAAATAATATTAAAAGTAATGCAAAAACTAAAATAAAACACTGATAAAAATAATAATTCTTTAGGTGGAAGAAAAGGATAAATATGGAAAAGGAATAATCCTACCATTTGTCAAAGAGTAATCCCTTGAACCTAACAACCAACAAGAGTCCATCTCTTCATTATGGTTCCTGTCACCACATGTAAGACTCCACTCCATATGCATTTAATATTAAGAAAGCATTCCAATGGATACTTATTAGTTGCTCCTGAGTGCTTTGCTTTCTTTTTACTGTAGTCTCATTGTAGCCCAGGCTGGCCTCAAACTCACTAGGTAGCCGAAAATGACCTTGAACTTCTGCTCCTCCTGCCTTCACCTCCCACTGTTTTATGTGATGCTGATAATCAAACCCAGGGCTTCAAGCATGCTAGGAAAGCTATACTCTCAGCCTTTCCTTCTTGCTCTTCAAAGGATAAATTCACACCAGGACACTGCAGGTGTAGCCATTAGAAATATCAAATTGACTTTCACAGAGGTAGTAAGCAGAATTGCTAGTCGGAGCCTTTAGGATGAGCAGAGGAGGTATGAACGACTCTGGTGACCACTGACAGAAAGCCTCACTAATCATAGGATACTCAAAGGAGTAGCAGAATCAACAAAGATGGCTTAACTGAGCCATTCTGAACAGATATGATATCTGAAGACAGTGTGAAGTTTCAAAAGTGACTCCAGATCTTTCTGATTACCAAAGAATGCCTGGTTGGCTCAGCTGGATATAGGCCACCTACATAGCTAATAGCTGTGACCTCCAAAGCCATAGATAACAAGAAGAGGATTTTCTATGTGGTGGTGGTGGTTTGAATAAAAGTGGCCCCAATAGGCCCATAGGGAGTAGCACTATTAGGAGGTATGTCCTTGTTGGAATAGGTGTAGCCTTATTGGGGAAAGTAGCTTGTCACTGAGGTGTAGGCTTTGAGATCTCAGATGCTCAAACCAGGCCCAATGTGGCACTCTCTTCCTGCTGTCTGACAATCTAGATATAAAACTCTCAGCTACCTCTACAGCATTGTGTCTGCTTCCTGACAAGATTACAATGGACTAAGCCTCTGAACTATAAGCAAGCCCCAATTAAATGCTTTCCTTTTAAAAAACAAGGGAATCTTGAAATTCACAGGCAAATGGATGGAACTAGAAGAAACCATCCTGAGTGAGGTAACCCAGTCACAAAAAGACAAACATGAGCCTTCAACCAGTAGCTGATGGAAACAGAAGCAGACACCCACAGATAAACACCGAACTGAACTCCTGGAATCCATTTACAGAGAGGGAGAAGTGATAAGCAAAGGGGTCAAGACTAGGCTGGTGAAGCCCACAGAAATAACTGATGTGAACAAGGGGGAGCTCATGGGCCCCAGACTGATACCTGGGAAACCAGCATAGGACCAAACCATGCCCCCTGAACATGGGTGTCAGTGAGGAGGCCTCCGCAATCTATGGGGCCTCTGGTAGTAGATCAGTATTTATCCCTAGTATACTAATGGACTTTGGGAGCCAATCCCACATAGAGGGATACTCTCTCAACCTAGACACATAGGGGAGGGCCTAGACCCTGCTCCAAATGATATGACAGACGTTGAAGATTCCCCCGTGGAAGGCCTCGCCTTCCCTGGGCAGCAGAAAGGGGATGGGATAGGGCGTTAGTGGAGGGCAGGGGAGGAGGAGAGGGAGAGGGAACTGGGATTGACATGTAAAACAAACTTGTTTTCTAATTTAAATTTTAAAAAGTAGAAAAAAATGCTTTCCTTTATAAGAATTACTGTGGTCATGGTGTCTCTTCACAGCAGTAGAAAACCTGACTAAGACACTGTGTTTGTATAATGAATGATGTCCTCTGAGAAGAAGGGCTCCTCAAGGTGTTCTATTTGTACCAGATGAACTCAGTGTTAAATACAAAGGGCAGCTCTCCAGGGCCATTAATACCACCTCGTTTGCTATGTGAAGAACAAAGGCCTCACAGCCAGAATGCCTCACATCAACCCTTGATTCCAAATGCTCCAGAAGAACCACTTACTCAGTTTCTATTATAACTGCATTTTACTAAAATACCTATTGATTTATACATGATCATAAAAATCAATAGCAAAGGGGGATTTTTCCAAATAGGATCCACAATCACACTTACCTTAGTTGTAACCATAGTTATCTTCCACTTTCTTCAGTTCCTGGAGTCCCCGTAGGGAGAAAAAAAAACTAATCTGAATAGTAGGGCTTTTCCAATGCTCTTATTACTCTGAAATCTAAAAAGATAAAAAAATAAAAATCTAGCCAGGCAGTGGTGGCACACGCCTTTAATCCCAGCACTTGGGAGCCAAAGGAAGGCAGATTTCCCTGAGTTTGAGGCCAGCCTGGTCTACAAAGTGAGTTCCAGGACAGCCAGAACTGTTACACAAAGAAACCCTGTTTTGAAAAACAATAATAACAATAATAATAATTTTAAACACTTGTAGACATTTATTTTTGAAGTACCTGAGCTTGTGACTTTTCTGACTAGGTATTTAGGTTTCAAAGCAGCTTAGTCTATGAGTGAAAATGAATCACTTCCTCACCACTGAGAAGGTTCCAAGAATGCCTAGCCTTGCTGGATGATCAAGAGAACTAGCTGGGAAAGGACAGGTCCCTACCAAAGGTGACCCCAAAATGCTGAGCAGGGTTGTTTCTCAGCTGGGAATACTTGCTAAGATACATAAAGCCCTCGGTTCTGTCCCCAACAGAAATCCATCTTGGTGGCCAATGTCCATAATCCCTGCACTCAGAAGGTAGAGAGAAGCAGAAGGATCGGGATTACAAGGCCAACCTTGGACATACAGTGAGTTGAAGGCCAGCCTGGACTATATGAGATCCTGACTCCAAACAAATAATAAAATAAAATGAGTTCTGGTGGTCATTTTCTGTTAGGCTATTTCATGAACTACTTAATTTCTCCATTAGGCACAGTCTGCGCAGATATCAGAAGACATGAGTTTCAGTCTCTTCCCAGGCACTTTCTCATTGTTTGGCAGTGAGACCTCATTTTTCTTATCTGACTCATTTACACACCATTTGTGACATTTTTCAAGCCCTGGTTCCCATTTTTCTTATATCCCCTCCTAGTCCTTTAGGATAACACCATCAGAATCTTGTCCTTCTGCTGTGAGTGGGGTCTGTGTATGGCAGAACTGGATGCTGAAGACATGAGAGATTGAGACAGGAGGATTTCTTCTGGTTTGAAGCCAGCCTGGGCTCCACAGTGAGTTCCAGGCCTGTCTGAACTGTAGAATGAGACCCATCCTCAAAAAATTAAGCAAATATAGAAAGGAAGAAAAAAAGAAAGAAAGAAAGAAAGAAAGAAAGAAAGAAAGAAAGAAAGAAAGGAGAAAGGGGGGAAAACAGAACAGAATTGGCTTCGTGAGAGCCAAGACCCACTTGCAGAATTTGGAGGGCCTTGAAATTCCTCTGAGATCCATCCTCAGACAGATAACATACACCAGATACCTCCAACAGACACAGCAATATCCTACCAAAGGGAAAAAAAGAAGTAACAATAATTATTTTATGAAACAATGAATTCAAAACATTTATACAAATTGATGCAAAGTTGTTCAAAGCTGAGAAAAAATTATTTTTATTTGGTGATAAAACTGTTCAGTATGTATAGTTAAGGAAATGAATTGGGTTGGATAATAAAGTGGTTAAATGGGGCTGGAGAGATGTCTCAATGGTTGAGAGCATTGACTGTTCTTCCAGAGGACTTAGATTTGGTTCCCAGAACCCACCTGGTGGTTCACAACCATCTGTAACCTCAGTCCCAGGGGATCCAACACCTTTGTCTGGTCTCCTTGGGCCCTGAATTGATGTGTGGTCCACAGACGCACATGTAAGCAAAACATCCGTACACGTGAAATAAAAATACATAAATCTCAAAAAAAATCAGATAAATAAAGTGGTTAGACTAGCATGGGAAAACGTCCCAGTAACATTTTAATAGCCTTGTGTAAAAGAATGAGGGAGAGAAACTATCTTGTTTTTGAAACCTTGATTACTGCTATGACATTTCTCTTTCCCTTTAATTACTGTTTGGGGCTTCCGAGTGACAGGGGTTAGGTTCTGTTTATCTTCAACTCTTGCTCATCCATAATTTAGTGACAGTTAAGTCAGAAATATCTTAAGTAAGAAAAACCCATCTGGATAAATTTTTGAATTTTCCACAGATTTTGAATCCCACGTAATGAGACTGCTTCTAAGAGTCCACTGCTCTTAAACCCTCTGCTCACATGCCCCTAATCACTAATAACAGCACACGCTAAGTGTCAAATAATCACCATGTGATTAACAGTCTTACTTCACAGATTTCCTTAATTGCTCTGAGCATAAATCTCAGAATTCGTTATTAAAGCAATCTCTGCCTTCAGAAGATTTATCATTAGTATGTAATCTTTTCTGATTTTCAAATGGAATTCTAGTCCCTGCCTGCCACAGAAATCCAGCAGTACCTCTGCCCCATGCCATGCAACTGGCATGGGTGGAACTCAGCCAAGCATGGTCCAGGGATGCTAATGCTATGATAGTCTCTTTGTGATGAGGAAACATGGCCCAGCCCAGTGTCATGAAGAATTGAACAGGTCAAGGAGACCCGCACACAGGCCTGGGGCTGTCCTCCTAGGGCTCCAAGGAAAAAACATGGACCCACCTGTCACCTAATAGTGCCCAGCCAGATGGGAACTATTAGAGTGAGCATAGAGAGGTATGGTATAGCATAGGAGAGAGAGGGAGAGAGAGAGAGAGAACGATTGATTGTCCTGTAGACAGAGACATATCTGAAGAGGCAAGAGAGGAAAGGAACAGGCTAAGGTGAGTGGGTTGATTCTTGATGTCACCCAGGGCCAAGGTAATGTCTGGGCCTGGGCTGCTGGTGCGACCCACATCTGAATTCCAGGCTTGACACAGTCATGGTCTCTGTTGATGTCCCTGGCCTCTTATACCACCAAAAGCTGAAGGACAGGGCTATACAGAGTTGGCCCCGACTCCACTGGCTGCAACACTAGGAAGAAATGGTCCCTCCCCTACCTGGCTCAAGCACTCAGGAGAAAGGGTCCCACACCTTACTTGGACAGCACAATAGAGCTGACACTGTGCACAGGGACATGGGTGAGATGAGATGGGAGAGCAGTTCATCCCTATCTCATATCCCATGTGGTAGCATGCATGAGGGAAAGATGCCCTCCTCCCCTTCCCCCTTGACACCTGTAGCAAGTGGAGAGCCTGACTAACCCAACCCCTCACCATCTGCAGCACCCAGGAGAACAGACTGTGTGCCTTACCAGAAGCACAGTAGAGCTGAACCTGTAGTAGACAGGCGTGGGAGAGCATCCCTGAGAGCATGAGAGGGACATAGCTGGTACTGCCTCCCTCATCTGTGGTAGGGACGAGGTAAAGATGGCCCCCTACCCCTACTACCGCCAGCTGGTGAGAAAGTTGACCCCTTTGCCAGCTGTAACATTTGGGAAAGTGAGTCCTGCACTTCATGTGGGCAGCATAGCAGAGCTGCCTTGTTGACAAAGGCACAGGTGAGCCAACCCTGAGAAAATGAGTTTGGGAGACCTAGCCCCCACCCCTCATCTGCCATATGGTGGCATGGACTGAGGAGAGATGCCCTCTCTGCCCCACCCATCAACACCTAAGGAAGCTGGGAGAGTTGATCTGAGGTAACAAGAGTGGGAGGGTTGCCCCTGCCTGCCATGATCTGCAACACTTAGAGAGCAGGCCCTGCACCTCACATGGGCAGCACAATACAGCCAACCCCATTGGCAGAGATGTGTGCAAGCCAAGCCCAGTACTGTGAGCACTGAAGTGCTGTCCCCATTACTCAACTCTCCTGTGGTGGCTTAGACAGGAGAGAGATGAGGGGGGGATCCATTCCTACACACACACACGTGAGAGAGGTGGTCCTGAGGTCATAAGAGTGGGAAACTAGCTCTGCCCCTCTTCTGCTGCATACAACACATGGGAAAGTGGCCCCTATATCACGCCTGGGCAACCCAGGAAGATCTGACCCTGAAGATTTGAAAACAGAACTGGCCCTGCCCCTTGCTCATCATTGCAAAGGGTGGACTCACCCAGCAATGCTGGAGAGCTCACCCTGGTGGTGAGGACAAGGGAGAGCTGGAGGGTTGACCAACCCTGCAACTACCCAGGCCCAGAGTCAGGGTCATGGGTTGGCCCATCCCATCATCCACCCTATCTGTGATCTGCTGAAGCATGTGAAGGGAGTTGTCCTGCAGACCCAAAGCTGCAGGATCTCCATAATACAGGGCAACAGCAGGATAAACAAGAGCAGCTCCAGTGAGGGTCCAGCATTGATAGTGTAGCAGAAACCAGAGGCCTCAAACCAGATCAATGACTTCTTTGCAATGAACACTTACAAGTAAAGATATATGGACAAGTGAGTGAGCCTCTGCCCTTACCCAACCCCCGTCCAAACCATCATTCACCCCGACCTCCCCGGGCCTGCGCCTGCTTGGGGTAGACACGCACAGACAAGGAGGAGCTCCCTGAATGTGGAAACACCACACTCTTCCATCCCTTTCCGCCAACCGATCCACAACGACTGAGGAGACTACCAGGAGAGGTAAGACCATCCAGAGTTGCTGACATTGAATTCCTGGCCCCCACACACCACTGGGTCACAAGAGGAGATAGAGAAAACCCACCTGCACCAACTAGAAGAAGATATAGGAAAAAGACAGAATAAGATTTCACTCAACAACAGAAAGACCTATATGACACCACCAGAATCTAAGGACTCCACTTCAGCAAGATCTGAAAAGCCCAACACAGAGCATGAAGAAGAGATGGACCTCAAAAATTATCTCGGCAAGATGATAGAGACCTTTAAAGAGGAAACAAGAAAATCCCTTAAAGAAATAGAAGAAAAAGCAAACAAAAAATTACACGAAATGGAGGAAAAGACAAACCAAAAAATTCAAGAAATAAACAAATCTCTTAAAGAATCTAAAGAAACCCAAGAAAAAACATCCAAACAAGTGAAGGAAGTTCTTGAAACAGTTCAAAGCATGAAAGCTGAAATAGACACAATAAAGAAAACACAGAATGAGGCGATGCTGGAAATGGAAAGGCTGGATAAATGATCAGAAACTAAAGATGTGAGTATAACCAATAGAATTCAAGAGATGGAAGAGAGAATATCAGCTATTGAAGACTCGCTAGAGGACATGCATTCATCAACCAAGGAAAACCTCAAGTCCAACAAATCTCTAACACAAAATATCCAGGAAATATGGGGCACCATGAAAAGACCAAACCTAAGAATAATAGGTATAGAAGAAGGTGAAGAAACACTGCTCAAAGGTACAGAAAACATACTCAACAAAATCATAGAAGAAAAATTCCCCAACCTACAGAAGGATATGCCTATGAAAGTACAAGAAGCTTACAGGACACCAAACAGACTGGACCACAAAAAGAAGTCCCCCCGACACATATTCATCAAAACACCAAATCTACAGAATAAAGAGAAAGTATTAAGAGCAGCAAAGGAAAAAGGCCAAGTAACATATGAAGGCAAACCAATCAGAATCACACCTGACTTCTCAATGGAAACTCTGAAAGCCAGAAGGTCTTGGATAGATACCCTACAAGCACTAAGGGAGCATGGATGTCAACCCAGACTACTGTACCCAGCAAAACTTTCAATCACTATAGATGGAGAAAACAAGATATTCCATGACAAAAACAGATTTAAACAATACATATCCACAAATCCAGCACTACAGAAGGTTCTGGAAGGAAAACTCCAACCCAATGAACATAACTACACTCACAAAAACACAGGCAATAGATAATCTAATTTTACCAAACACAAAAAGAAACAGGAGGGCAAAATCCACACACAATGACACCACCAACAATAAATCCAAAACAAACAAGAACCAATGAACAATGGACATTAATATGCCTAAATGTCAATGGTCTTAACTTACCCCTAAAAAGATATAGGCTAACAGAATGGATACGAAGACAGAATCCATCCTTCTGCTGTTTACAATAAACACACATCAACTTCAAAGACAGGTGATACCTCAGAGTAAAAGAATGGGAAAAAATTTTCCAATCAAATAGGCTCAAGAAACAAGCTGGTGTAGCAATCCTAATATCTAACAAATTAGACTTCAAACTAAAATCAATCAAAAGAGATGAAGAAGGGCATTTCATACTCATCACAGGAAAAGTCCATCAAGATGAAGTCTCAATCCTGAACATCTATGCCCCAAATATGAAGGCACCCACATTTGTAAAAGAAACATTACTAAAGCTCAAACCACACATAAAACCACACACACTTATAGTAGGAGACTTCAACACCCCCCTTACACCACTAGACAGGACCACAAGACAGAAACTTAACAAAGAAACAAAGGATCTGACAGAAGTTATGACCCAACTGGGTTTAACAGATATCTATAGAACATTCCATCCAAACACAAAAGAATATACCTTCTTCTCAGAGCCACATGGAACCTTCTCAAAAATTGACCACATAGTTGGCAGCAAAGCAAACCTCCACAGTTACAAAAGAATTGAAATAACCCCCTGTATCTTATCAGATCAGCATGCATTAAAGCTAGAATTCAACAGCAATACGAATTGCAGAAAACCTACGTACTCGTGGAAAATGAATAACACCCAATTGCACCATTCCTGGGCTGAGGAAGAAATAAAAAAAGAAATTAAAGACTTCCTAGAATTTAATGAGAATGTAGACACAACATACCCAAACTTATGGGACACTCTGAAAGCAGTGCTAAGAGGGAAGTTCATAGCACTAAGTGCCCACATGAAGAAACTAGAGGAAAGTCACATTAGAGAATTGACAGAACAACTGAAAGCTTTAGAGCAAAAAGAAGCAAACTCACCAAGGAGGATTAGATGCCAGGAAATAATCAACCTGAGAGCCAAAGTCAACAAAGTAGAAACTAGGAAAACAGTACAAAGAATCAATGAAACAAAGAATTGGTTCTTTGAGAAGATCAACAAGATAGACAAACCTCTAGCCAAACTAACCAAAAGGCAGAGAGAGAGCATGCTAATTAACAAAATCAGAAATGAAAGGAGGGATATAACAACAGACACCGAGGAAATCCAGAGAATCTTCAGGTCATACTTTGAAAACCTGTACTCCACAAAATTGGAAAATCTAAAGGAAATGGACAGCTTTCTGGATAAATATCACTTACCAAAATTAAATCAAGATCAGATAAACAGTTTAAATCGACCTATAACCCCTAATGAAATAGAAGCAGTCATCAAACGCCTCCCAACCAAAAAAAGCCCAGGGCCAGATGTCTTCACTGCAGAATTCTACCAGAAATTCAAACAAGAGCTAATTCCAGCATTCCTCAAACTGCTCCGCACAATAGAAGCAGATGGGATATTGCCAAACTCTTTTTACGAGGCTACAATCACTCTGATATCCAAGCCACATAAAGATATGACTAAGAAAGAGAACTACAGACCGATATCCCTCATAAACATCGATGCTAAAATACTCAATAAAATATTGGCGAACCGAATCCAAGAACATATCAGAAAAATCATCCACCATGATCAAGTAGGCTTCATCCCAGGGATGCAAGGATGGTTCAACATACGAAAATCCATCAATGTAATCCACTATATAAACAAACTGAAAAAGAAAAACCACATGATCATCTCACTAGACGCTGAAAAAGCCTTTGACAAAATCCAACATCCCTTCATGATAAAGATCTTGGAGAGAACAGGAATAACAGGAACATATCTAAACATGATAAATGCAATATACACCAAACCAATAGCCAACATCAAACTAAATGAAGAGAAACTCAAAGTGTTTCCTCTAAAATCAGGAACAAGACAATGCTGTCCACTCTCTCCATATCTCTCCAAGATCTTTATCATGAAGGGATGTTGGAAGTTCTAGCTAGAGCAATAAGACAAGAAAAGGGAATCAAAGGGATACAAATTGGAAAGGAAAAAGTCAAACTTTCACTATTTGCAGATGACATGATAGTCTACATTAGTGACCCGAAAAACTCTACCAGGGAACTCCTATGGCTGATAAACACCTTCAGCAAGGTAGCAGGATACAAAATTAACTCAAAATATCAGTAGCCTACTATATACAGATGATAAATCCAATAAGAAAGAAATCAGGGAAACATCACCTTTCACAATATCCACAAGCAACATAAAATATCTTGGGGTAAAACTAACCAAAAAAGTGAAAGACCTGTACAATAAGAACTTTGAGACTTTAAAGAAAGAAATTAAAGAAGATACCAGAAAATGGAAAGATCTCCCATGCTCTTGGATAGGTAGGATCAACATAGTAAAAATGGCAATCCTGCCCAAAGCAATCTATTGATTCAATGTAATCCCCATGAAAATCCCAACACAGTTTTTCACGGACATTGAAAGAACAATACTCAACTTTATATGTAAAAATAAAAAAAAAACCCAGGATAGCCAAAACAACTCTTTACCATAAAGGATCTTCTGGAGGCATCACCATCCCCGACTTCAAGCTCTATTATAGAGTCATAGTTCTGAAAACAGCTTGGTATTGGCACAAAAATAGACAGATAGACCAATGGAATCGAATTGAAAACCCTGATATTAACCCACACACCTACGAACACCTTATTTTTGACAAAGGTGCTAAATCTATACAATGGAAAAAAGAAAGCATCTTCAACAAATGGTGCTGGCACAATTGGATTCGGACATGCAGAAAATTGCAGATAGATCCATACCTGTCACCATGCACAAAACTTAAGTGCAAATAGATCAAAGATCTCACCATAAATCCAGCCACACTGAATCTTCTAGAAGAGAAAGTGGGAATTACCCTTGAACAAATTGGCACAGGAGACCGCTTCCTGAACATTACGCCAGTAGCACAGACATTGAGGTCTGCAATTAATAAATGGGACCTCCTGAAACTGAGAAGCTTCTGCAAGGCAAAGGAAACAGTCAGTAGACAAAACGACCACCCACAGAATGGGAAAAGATCTTCACCGATCCCACATCTGACAGAGGACTGATTTCCAAAATATATAAGGAGCTCAAGAAGCTAGCCACCAAAACACCAAACAAAGAAATTAAAAAGCGGGGTGCAGAACTAAATAGAGAATTCTCAACAGAGGAATCTGAAATGGCTAAAAGACACTTAAGAAAATGCTCAAAATCCTTGGCCATCAGAGAAATGCAACTCAAAACAACTCTGAGATACCACCTCACACCTGTCAGAATGGCTAAAATCAAAAATACCAATGATAATCTATGCTGGAGAGGATGTGGAGAAAAAGGAACACTCCTCCATTGGTGTGTTCCTTGGAGTGGGTGTGCGAACTTGTAAGACCACTCTGGAAATCAGTATGGCGGTTGCTCAGAAAAATGGGAATCAGTCTACCTCAAGATCCAGCCATTCCTCTCTTGGGTATATACCCAAATAGTGCATGTTCATACAACAAGGACATATGTTCAACCATGTTCATAGCAGCATTGTAATAGCCAGAACCTGGAAGCAACCTAGATGCCCCTCAACTGAAGAATGGATAGAGAAAATGTGGTACATTTATACAATGGAGTACTACTCAGCAGAAAAAAAAGCAATGGAATCTTGAAATTCGCAGGCAAATGGATGGAACTAGAAGAAACCATCCTGAGTGAGGTAACCCAGTCACAAAAAGACAAACATGGTATGTACTCACTCATATATGAATTTTAGACATAGAGCAAAGGATTACCAGCCTATAATCCTCTTCACCAAAGAAACTAGGAAACATGAAGGACTCTAAGGGATAAATGGTCCCCAGGAATGGGAAGTGGCATGAACTCCTGAGCTAATTGGGAGAATGAGGGTAGGGGAGAGGGTGCTGCCACAATAAGAGCAAGAGAAGAGGAGTAGAGGAGAGGAAATAAAGGAGCAGAAATATAGAGTTGGGGGAAGAATAGAGGAGAGAGATCAGGATGAGAGATACCATATCAGAGGGAGCCACTATAGGTCCGAGAAGAGATCTGGAACTAGGGAGATCTCCAAAGACCTACAAGGATGACACGATCTGACAATCCAGGCAATGGTGGAGAGGATAATCTAAAAGCCCTTCCCCTAAAATGAGATTGATAACTTCTCTTTATGCCATCCTAGAGCCCTCATCCAGTGGCTGATGGAAGCAGAGACAGACATCCACAGAAATACACTGAGCTGAAATCTGGAATTTAGTTGAAGAGAGGGAGGAATGAAGAGCGAAGGGGTCTGTACCAGGTTGGAGAAACCCACAGGAACAGTTGGCCTGAACAAGGGAGAGCACATCGACCCCAGATGCTGTCTGGGAGGACAGTACAGGACTGATTCAGACCCCTGAACATGTCAATAAGGAGGCCTCTGCACTCCAGGGAGCCTCTGGTAGTGGATTAGTATTTTTCCCTGGTGCAAGAAGGGACTTTGAGAGCCCATTCCACGTGAAGGAATACACTCTGGCCCTGGACACATGGGGAAGGGCACAGGCCCAGCACAGGAAGATTTGGTGGACTCTGCAGAGCCCCTGTTAAGGACCCTACCCTGCCTGGGGGGTGGAGGGTGGATGGGGTGGGGGTAGGTTAGGGGTGGGGGAGGAGGGATGAGGGTGAGGGCAAGGAAAGGGAGAAGGGACTTACATGTGAAACAAGCTTGTTCCCTAACTTGAACTAATAAAATAATAAAAAAAAAAAAGACACAGTAAAAAAAAAAAAAGATATATGGACAAAAGGATTTTTACTGCATGACTGACTATATCACACTGCAGCTTCCATGATGAGATCTCCCCTTTTTTTTCCTTTTCTTTTTTCTTTTTTCTCTTGAATGTCTTGGGGGTGAGGGGAGGCCGTCTGCCGATATGCCTGTACAGGAAATGTATGGGATCAAGATACAGGATGTGAAAGACACAAAGAATAAATTAAAAAGTTTAAAAAAATCAAAATGGGAGGGGTAGAAAGGAAAAACAGGAGAATGAGACTAGAAAGATCTCACTGTGGAGTGGTAGAAGATTAGAGTGTTACTTAAGGTATACCAGGAAGTTGGTTTATGGGGTTCCCTTGGTGCAGGTCACCTCAAATAGAGAGGAATTAACAGAAACATGACACCTCTTCTCCACTGAGTCTTCATTAAAGCCAAAGCTGCTGCATAAAGATAGACCAGGAAGTGTCTCAAATAATTTAAATATCTGTTGGTAACATTTAGTTCATATATTTATTTGAAAATAGTCTTATAAGATTTTCAGAGAAATAACCACAACACTTCAGAATATTACAATGATCTCATTGATCTGATCACACTGCATTGGAACAATATAATGCCTTTGTAGAACAGTAAAATCTGAGCTTGTTGGTGGGATATGGATAAATTTTAGTTTCCAAGTCCCACAGCTTACACACAGAGATCACATCACACCATTAGGCTGTGATCATTGGCACAGCTGCATGCCAACAAGCATGAAGTCCCTTGTCCCTCTCCTTCTCTAAGCTCTCCTCCAGTCTCAGTCGTAATACCATGCTGTTTTCAGAATACTTTTCACAAAGTTATTTAACGATTTCACTAGCTACTCACAACCTCACGGTGAAATTAATATCCTTATTTCTGACTCTTGAAGAAAATTAAAGTTCAGAGATTACAAATAAATTTTCCAAGGATCACAGTGATAATTAAAACTCCTAGCTAGTTATTTTCTGGGATTTCCACAACTTCCTATCTTCCTCTACCCTTTAATGTGATTAGCAGTGAGATAGTAAAGAATACTTCTCTACTGAGAATCAAAGCATATGGAAGAAATTTACACATTGGCTGCAGTGGTGGCGCACACCTTTAATCCCAGCACTCAGGAGGCAGAGGCAGGCGAATCTCTGTGAGTCTGAGATCAGCCTGATCTACAAGAGCTAGTTCCAGGACAGCCTCCAAAGCCACAGAGAAACGCTGTCTCAAAAAACCAAAAAGAAAAATCTAATTTATGTATTTTTCAATTCTCTTACCTATCTTTGTAATCCCTAGTAGCGTTTTGTTTTCCTATCAAGAGCATCCATCACCTTATGCAGAATTAGTCAGATTCATAAATTTAAATGTCATGTGTAGGGGAAGCTGTAGCCACACCTAATTAGGGGCTGGCTACAGGTGTGCCTGACCACGATTGCGAGGACGTGGTCAGGATGAAGTAGAGTGACTGCGTTTTCTCTTTCGGTTTCACTTTGGTACTTGCTGGACAGACTGCTGCCACGCCAGCTGGCTAGGTCACTCTGTAAGTAAGGCTTTTCCCTATTAAATACCCTTATATTTCTACCTGACTCGTATTGGTAATTTCCCACTATATCACACCTGTAGCTAGCCCCTAAGTAGGCATGGCTCAGCTTCCCCTACAGTCATGTTTTCATTAAAAAGTAAAAACTGTAAAAAAGGTTTTTGAATCCTCAGCAGATAAAAGCCCTTGCCACCAACCCTAACACCTGAGTTCTATCCTCAGAATCCACAGAGTGGAAGGAGAGAACTAACTCCCACAAATTGTCCCTTAACATACACATACATGTAGAAAAGAAAAAATACCTTCCTAAATACCTTCCTAAAAGTTTTAATGGAAATGAAAGTGGGAAGAGGACTCGGAGGATAAGATGGTAATGGGATGTAAATAAAATCAAACTACATCAAAAGCATGTATGAAACATGATAAACTCATTTTTCAAAATTAATACAAGCTTTGAAAGACTCTTACTAGCTTAATTTATGTATATTTGCATTTCTATGAAGTTCACAGGTTTTATGAAACCAGAAAAGTAATAAATACAGTGGGTAACAGACAATAGAGAATAGCAGGATCTTTGAGTCGTCAATGATGCAGTAGTATTAGATGCAAGTAACTGAGCTTACGGGTTAAACACAGGAAGTTTCAAGTATGGCAACTAAATTTTAATCTATGTATGTAGGATTTATTTGACAATGGATCCTATCTCTGGCTTTCATTTTCACATCTAATGAAGATTTTGATCAAAAGTACCTGATAAACAAGATAATGACCAACTTGAGTTAAGAGTTCCTTAGAAATAACCAAGAAATGTGAGTATTTTACTGCCAAATTATGTTGAAAAAAAAAACAGAAAATGTCATTTGTTACATTGGTTCTTAAATACAGTCACTGTAAGGATTGTGTACTTCAACAAAATTGAATTAAAAATGAAACACTAAACATGCTGGTTTGTCACCTCTGTGACTGTATTTCATTAATTTATGTGCTAAAATCATATAACCATCACACATGAACTTATATCACTCACTACTTCTCAAAGAAATGTGTGAAGACACAGGGAACTTTCATGACAACTACCTATCTGCCTGTGGCCCATTTGGCACATAAGAGATTTTTCTTTATTTTCACACAGACGAATGTCTATTTCCATTTGTATCTTCAAGCTTTTTTAACTTGATAATGAGCATTTAATGAACATGACCTACCCTCTTGATTTCTAACATGAGTGACAATCCATGGCTTTAACCTTTACCATGTAGAAATGGTCTATACACATAGACATGAAAAGCTAACTTTAGAAAAGCAAGCAATGGGCTTCCTTCCTCACTCTCTCTCTCTCCACCTCATGTTTGGAGACAAGGCCCCTCACTGGACCTGGAGCTTGCCTCGCTGGGTGGCTGGGCATCATGTTCTGGGAATCTGCCTGTATTTGCTTTCTCAGCTCCAGGATCACAGGTGTATGCTATAGTGTTCAGCTCTTTTGTAACAGGGCACTAGAAATTTGAACTCAGATTAGTTACAAAGTTTGCACATCAAGCCATCTCTGGAACCCCAGAATTCACCTCTCTCTGCTCTCTAATTCTCTATATAACTATGAGATCCTGCATGATTTACCTGCATGTTTTCAGGCAGCATCTTACTCTTTCATAAGAGCTACTTGTTAAGGAGTACCTGTTTGTTGCCAGTGTTAATCATACTGAAATAACTAGCATGTGTCTGCCTGGAGTATCTTACTATCATACAACCACCTTCATAAAGCTGTGAACATATCAAACTACTTCAGCCTCATTATGGCCATCACTCTCCTAAACACCCAGCTGTGCTGCTGAAAACCGCAAACTCTAAAAGCACATTTTAAATGCCTGCTTACAGACACAGTGCATCATTGAGCATGCAGAAAATGAGCTGCGCGAAGGCTGAGCCCTTGCACTTTAAAATCCTCAAGAGCTGGCTGAAAGAAGCATACCTAGAGGTAATCTGCATTTAGCTCCTGAATAAGCTTTATAATCAGAAGTAATTTGGTATGGAGCATATTGAAACACTTGCAGCAGGCAGGTTGATTTATTCAGGTGCCCACACAGCATGTGCTGCTCCTGCAATGGCTGACGTCCCATTTCTCTATGATGCTGCTCCACTGGGCTACGTGCTTGTTTGTTTTCACAGCGCTCAGTGTTCACAGTTGTTGGCTCATGGATTGGTGTGGGTTTTCTTTTGGTTATACGGACTACAGGCAATGCCATGCATCAGCTAAGAGTCAATCTTGCAGTGACATCTTCAAGATAACTAGTGTCCAGCTAGGAGTCCAAGGCAGTCTATGGATCCTCTAACATCAGAGCCAGCCTTTATCCTTAGAGCACAAAGGGCCTTTGGGAGCCCATTCCCTATGGAGGGATACTATTGTAGCCCAGATACAGCAAAATCATTGTTGGGCTGGGGATGTAGCTCATTGATAGCATGCTTGGCGAGCATGCACAAAACCCCATGTTTAACTCTCAACACTGCGTAAACAAGATATGATGGTGCTTACCTGGAATGGAAGCACTCAAGAAGTAGAGTCAGGTGGATCAGAAGCCCAAGGTCATTCTCAGAAACCTAGGGAGTTAGAGGTTAGCCAGTCTGCTACCTCTAACTGAGGCAGTTCTTAAAAAAAAAAAAAAAAAAAGGAGGGGGGAGGAGAATGAAGAGGGGGGCCCATTCCATTCACAGCTAGGGATTTTGCTCAGCAACAGATCACTTGTCTCAAATCAGTGTAACCCCTAAATACCTCTGTGCTCTATCTGTGTTCTCCAACCTGAAGATCACCTAGTCCAAACGACAGTCTGCTTAGCCCAGGTCTGGACTCCACATTTCCTCTGACCCTCAGATCATTGCCCACACTGTAAGAGGCCGCCCTCTAGTGACTAGAATACAGCGAGAGCAAGCTGTCACACGATATGGGGTTACAAAAAACTGTTCTTTCTCTTCCCGTCTCCGCCCACCTCTCCCATGACCTCACTCTGAGGAAGGAGAGATGTAATGATATATATTTTATGATTTATTAAAGTTTGACTGAGGATTCAGAAAAGCAAAGTCAGCCTCAAGCTATAGAGATCAGGCACTGCTGATACACACCTTTCATCCCAGCAGCCAGAAGCTAGGAGGAAGATGTACATACCTTTAATCCTAGGACTCAGGGTTAAGAGGTAGACCCATCTCTGTGAGTTCAAAGCCACCCACATCTACACAAGAATGAATCAGTCTAAAAGAGAATTATAGCTCACACCTTTAATCCCAACATTAGGGAAGTATATGAGACAGAATCAAGGTCTCAGAGAGGCATTCATTCTCCAGCCACACTGAGGAGAGGTTACAGTTTGAGGCTTGGTGAGAGCTCATGGAGTCTGAGCTAAAAGTTGGCTGCATTGCTTTTCTAATACTCATCTTGAAATTTGAATCCCAATATCAGTCTCTGGGTCATTTATTTATTCATGTTACAGAGAGACCCACAGGATAATGAAAGTTGTCTCCAGCCAACAGCTACTCCAATGAGGTTGGTGGTGAATCCTCCCTTAACCCAGTCTTGAGATATTTTACAGTCCTTTGTAGTTTTGATTTGCATTTCCAGATATATTGAACATTTTTCATATATTATCGACCCTTTGCAGTTCTTTTTTGGAGAAGTGTCTATTCAGATCATTTGCTCGGTTTTTATAAGGCTGCATGTTGTTTGGGTGTAAGTCTTTGAGTTCATTGTCTATTTTGGATTATTAATAGTTATTAATAAAAACTTATTGGACTTTGTGGAGCCCCTGTTGGGGGCCCTACCCTGCCTGGGGAGTGGTGGGTGGATGGGGTGGGGGGTAGGTTGGAGGTGGGGAAGAAGGAATGGGGATGAGGGGAGGGAGAGGGAGAGGGGACTTACATGTGAAACAAGCCTGTTCCCTAACTTGAATTAATAATAATAATAATAATAATAATAATAATAATAATAATAAAGTAAAAAAAAATATTAATTGGATGTGACACCACCTGTCAATTCCTGCTTTGTCTTCCATGCTAAACGCTGGAGCTGCTTCCTGTATTTTCCTCTAGTAGTTTTAGAGTCTGGGGTCTTACATTAAAGTCTTTGGTCCATTTCAGTTTGACTTTTTAATAGGATGAACTTCATACTATGAAGTACAGTGTCAACTCTCAGTCTTCCAGAAACATTTTTTAAACAGTCTGTCTTTTCTCCAGTTCATGTTTTTTTTTTCCATCTTTATTGGAAATCAGTTGGTTAAAGATGCTTGGAAATAATTCTGAGCTGTCCATTGTGCTCCTTTGGTCTATGTATTTGTTATGTGCCAATAATGTCTTGCTTCTGTTGCTCATTTTTTTGGTTTGTTTTGCTTGCTTGTTCGCTTGCTTGTTCGCTTGCTTGTTTGCTTGCTTGCTAGCTAGCTTGAGGGTTTGTCTGTCATTTTATCTGAAATGGGGTCTGATTCTATAGCCCATGATGGCCTAGAACTTACTAGGTAGCCTAAGCTGGCCTCAAATTCTTAGGGAACGTACTGCTTCAGCCTCCCAAGTGCTTCAATGACAGTTGTGAGCCATCATGCTAGTTTTCCAATACTATTTCTGTTGTCTATTTCTCTGTAGCCTGTCTTAAAATCAGGTTTTATGGTCAGGTATAGTGTCACACACCTTTTTTAAATTTTTTATTTATTTTTTTTACAGTTAGAAATAAGTAGTTTAATATGTGCTGACTACTTCTTGTCCCCTCCAGATACCCTGTGGCCTTCCCATCTTGCTCTGTGATCTGTAAGGATAATATCAAGCAAGAGACTTCCTGGTTGTATCAGTTCCTTCCTGGTTGTGGCAACCTGACAGAAGTGTCACACACCTTTAATCCCAGCATTCAAGAGACAGAGGCAGGAGATTTCTGTGAACTCAAGCCCAGTCAAGTCTACATAGCAAGTTCCAGGACAGCCAGGACTATATAAAGAAACATTGTCTCAAAAATAATAAAGGTTAAGCCAGGCGTGGTAGCACACACCTTTAGTCCCAGTACTTGGGAGGCAGAGGCAGGTGGATCTCTGTGAGTTCAAGGCCAGCCTGGTCTACAGAGAAACCCTGTCCCAACAAAACAATAATAATAATAATAATAAAGTTTTATGGTTCTTTTGCTCAAGATTACTTTGATTACCTTTGTTCTTTTGTGCATCCATATGAATTTCAGGAATTTTTTAAGTTTCTTTTTACATTAATTAGAAAAGGGTAGGAGATACCATGGTGCACATATGGAATTTAGAGGACAATCTGCAGGATTCAGTTTTCTTCCTCCACCACGTGGACTCTGGGGATCAAACTCAGATCATCAGGCTTGATGTCAGGCACCTTTGCCCAAATGAGCTGTCTTGCCAGTCCAAGACTATTTTTCTGTTTCTGTGAAGAATTGTATTGACATTTTGACAGGGGTTATATTAAATCTATAGAGCACTTAAAGTAGCATGGACAATATAAAATTAATTTTCTCAGCTAGTCATTAGTAGCGCAAGTCTTTAATCCCAGCACTCAGGAGGCAGAAGCAGGCAGATCTCTGTAAGTTTGAGGCCAGCCTATTCTACAAGAGCTAGTTCCAGGACAGCTAGGGCTGTTGCACTGAGAAACCCTGTCTGGAAAAACCAAAAAAAATAATTTCTGAATTCATGATCATAGGAGGTCTTTTTCCATCTTATCTGTTTTAATTTCTTTCTTCAATGCTTTGTAATTTTCATTGTAGAGATCTTTCAAATCCTTGGTTAGGTTTATTTATACATAGGTGGAGGTGGTTGTAAATGAGACTGCTTCCCTGATTTCTTTGTCACTGAGTTCATTATCAGTATCACTTTTTTATTGTAGTAGTTGCAATTCTAAATTTTGGGTAGAGAGTGAGTTGTTTGGTTTGGGATAGGGTCTCACTGTGTAACCTTGAGCATCCAAGAACTAACTCTGTAGAGCAAGCTGGCATCTCTTCCAGGCAGCTGGCAAAAGAGTTATCGTCACATCTCTCTGAATTCCAGACCAACCTGGTCTACAAGAGCTAGTTCCAGGACAGCCTCCAAAGCCACAGAGAAAGCCTGTCTCAACCCCCCCCACCCCCGGCCAAAACAAAAAGAAAATATTTAATTTTTAAGTATATTTTGGGAAGGAATTAGGTTAAATGGAAGAATCAAAATGAGCAACTGACAATAAAGGACAAATTGAAAGTTCCCAAAAGAAAGGACATTTAAAATCAACTATTCAAATTGCTCCTAAGCATTCCTTTAGGAAAAAAAATAAATTTACAGATGAATAAGTACATTCACTAACATGAATCTCAGGGTCAAAGTTCAAACTAAAACTTGAATCTATATTTCATGGCAAAAATATATATGCCTACAACCATTTTCTATTTATGCTAAATTAAAATCCTGATTTGACATTTTTGTGTTACCCTGGTTTGATAGATGTTTGCTCGGCTTTAAAATGTTTCTTCCAAGTTTGTGATGTAGCTCAGCGGTAGAGTACTTGCTTAATGTGTGTAAGACCCTGGGTTTGATCACCAATACCACATAAAGAAAAAGTAAAAAGCAAGTTAAATTGCTTTTCAGACACACATAGACATCCAGTGAGGGTGATAATTGCTTTCTGTGTAACCTGCGAAGTTCATAAGGCCTTTGTCATTGTCAGCTTAAATGGGATCATCTGTGGGGCCATTAAATTTAAGCTGGCTGTAAAAGCTTTCAAAGTGCTACTGTTTCCAGCTGATAAGAGCCTCTGCTTTTCAAACTTTCTGCACAATTATTTTCAGCTCTTTCCTCTGACCATAGCACACATGAGATATTTCAGTGGAAACACGTGTGAAAGGTCAGAAGCCTGCTGTCCATGTTCATCACTATGTCACCCGGGCTGTGCTCCACTGGCGGACATTCTCTGAGGCTCCTGATGACCTTGATTTGTATCTGTTCACTCAAATTTGGATGTGCCACAGAAAGGTCTGTCCCTCTTTTTAGAGTGTAGGGTTTGTGTCTGTTTGTGTCACTACTGCCTCCCCAGCACCCGGTAGATCAAAACGTCCTAATGCTGCTTTGAGTAGGGCTGCATTCCTTAAACGCCAGCGCTGGCAAGGCTGATGCAGAAGGATCACAAGTTTGAAGCCGGCGTGGACTACATAGTGAGACCTTGTCTCAAAGCAAAAACAAAATAATAGTAATAATAATAATAATAATAACAACAACAATAGGCTCGGGAGATGGTCAGGGGTTAAGAGTGGCTGCTACTCTTGCAGAAGACCTATTTTCAGTTCTCAGCATCCCCATTATGGTTCATAACCATGGGTTACTCTATCTCTAAGGGATATGACACCCTCTTCTCACCTCCAAGAGCATGAGGTACAAACAGGCAAAATACTCATACACATAAAATAAAAAGCTTTAAAAAAAAAAAGCCATTATTTGAGCCAGGTATGATGATGCACATCTTTAATCCTAGCACTCAGGAGACAGAGAGTGGCAGATCTCTGTGAGTTCGAGACCAGCCTGGTCTATAGAGTGAGTTCCAGGACAGCCAGGACTAAGCAGAGAAACCCTGTCTCAAAAAAAAAAAAAAAAAAAAAAAACGCATGAATAATTTTTTTTTTTTTTTAATGTGAGAGAAGGTAAGTAAAGCTACTCTTTGGTGAGCTACTATTACACTGGCCTAGATCATAGTTTCCCCAAGACCTAAATAGAGATAAGCAGAAACAAATGGCATTGGCATTGCCAACTTCCAGGAAAATTCTAAAGACTACCACCAGCAGGTGCAGAGTAATAGTCCAGTGGTTAGGTGCACCTGCTGCTTCCAGAGGACACACGTGGCTGCTCACACTCATCTGTAACTGCAGTTCCTGAGGAATTGATGCTCCCTCCTGACCTCTGCTGGCACCATACACAGACATAGTTGCAGGCAAAATACTAGTACACATAAAAAGGAAAGGATGTTAAAATAAATAAATAAATAAATAAATAAATAAATAAATAAATAAATAAATACCACCAGGAACAATCCCCTGTGTGAAGAGAAACAGAAATGGGGGTGGGGGGGCAAGACAAGAAGGAACCAATGTTTCAATGCTGCGGGTAGCCCAGGAGTGCTCTTCCCATCATGTGGTTAGCTCTTATGTTCTTGTCAAAGTCTCTATCTCCTGGATGATCCACAGTGAGTCTTCGTCCCTATTTTCACCTTAAGGTGGCAAAAGTAGCAGAAACATCAGCACTGAGGTTAGTTTTCCACACCCCTCGCCTCCCTCCCTCCCACCCCTCTTTCTCCAACTGTCCCTCACCCCCACCTTGCAGTGATCAGCTCCACTGCTCTGGGGTGACCAGGTTCTGACAAGGTCCCTCATCACAGGGACAGTACTCTAACCGATCCTGAAAGCAGTAGCTCTCCCCCCACCCTCCACCCAGTTGATGGTTTGAGGCCCTGAGGAGATGGCAGCCTGAGGTGGAAACTGCCCTGTTCAGGCTGTGACTATCTAAGCCACGTGATTTGGTCCACTAGGAATGACTTCCTGTCCTCAGGGCCTCTTAGGGTACAGAGAGTTTAAGAAAGTCATGTTTCCCCCTGCTCCTTTCCCTCCTCAGAGTTTCTCAGTTCTATAGAGCGTGCAATGTGGATCATAGCACACGAGCCAATAGCGCCATCTACTGTCTGTATTTTCTGACGCCAGCCCATATTATCTGGCAGATGACGGGAAACTCCATGTTTGCTGTATCTGCTTGTCAACCCATCACAAAGAAAGGAGAATTGCCATTCACTTTTTTTTTTTTTTAGTTTATTTACAATTTTATTTAGTAATAAGAGTTCAAGTGTTTAATCCAATTTTCAGATCACATCTCTTAAAACAATCTTCATTCTGTTAAAAGGATGAATTAAATATCCTCATATTTTAAGTAGCTGGTACCTTACATAAAGAAGGGAGTAGCAAATCCAGAACCAAAGTACACAGTCATCATAGCTAGTAACCGCCACGTTTTCCACTGAAAATGGCAAATTCTTCCCCGGGACCTCCTCATATTGGCTGTGACAGACAAAGAGGTGGTGACCCTCTGGATACTCTGGCCCAACATGGCACCACTAGAGGCTCTACAAGGGGTGCAGAGCTGGAAGGCGGAGGGAACGGCCACACCACCATACTCTCCTTCACAACCATGCTGTCGGAATTCATTCATTTTAAATCGCTGTTAGACTGTATTTGCACCTAACTCTGGAGATACACTTTCCTTTATTTCTGGTTGACACCAAGGTGGCCAATCTCAGCCCATCTGTAGATTCACTTCACATCAGGCCACGTATAGACAAGACCTGCTCAGGAGGATCCCAAGGAGGGTCAGAACATCCTCACATCAGAAACATTTCAAAAACAGAGGAAACCCAAAAGCTCTGTCTAAAGACTGTGAAAGGAGACTGCTCTCCCCGTGTACCTCAAGGGCCTGACAATGTCTCTACACTCTCTGCTCTTTGACTTGCTCATTTATATGCTGGCTTTAGCCACCACCCCACTCCACCCCCAGCTGGCTGCATGCAAGCAAAGCTAGCTCTCTGCATCTCATGAGTTACCCCAGGATGGGATGGGAGAGGTAGTCTCTTCGGAATCTTATATAAGACCCAAAATTAGTGGTGATTGTATAGCAACTTCCTCCAAAATAAAACCCTCCCTCTTAATGGAGGCTTGTAAAATCACAGGATAGTCTAGAGGGAAGTAAGTAACTCAAAGGCTTCAGGCCCCTAAAGCCAGGCAGATTCACCAGTTCCCCCATCTCCACGCTTATTTCAACTGTAAGGACTGCTAAGAGACATTATCAGATAATCTGGGGTATCTAGAAGAATCTCCAACCAGCTGAGCTGCCTGAAGGTTTTGTAGCGCACACCAGGTTTCCAGTTTTCATGAGTTTCACCTTCTAATAGTGCCACACCCTTTGGACCATTTTCTTTCAAACCACTACATTCCACTCTCTGCCCCAGCGAAAGATTATAGTCATATCAATACAAAAATGCTTTCAATCCAACTTCAAGTCCCCAAAGCCTATAACAGTCTCAAACTTGTTTCAAAGTCCAAAGTCTGATCTTGTTAGACCCCCGAAAACTCAAGTATCCGGGGTCTCAGGCCAGGTTCGCGGTCACCACAATCACCAGGCGGATTCGAGAGCTTGCTGCAAACTGCACGAGGCTTTATTGTAATTTAACGAGCTAACCCCATGTTAGCTCGGGTCTTTTACCCACCCGCCATGGCGGACAGCTAGAAAAGACGGCTCCTAAGGTCTCCCCAAAGATCTTATAGGGCAGCGTAAGGGGAGTGTCTAGGGGTACGCACAGGCTTACGATTGGTGTGCCTCCAGGCTTGGAGGGCTTGCCCTGTGTTGATTGGTCAACTGGTTGTTATGGCTCATAGGCCCTCCCAGGGTGGTTGCTATGCTCTTACGTCATTGTCGTGCGCTTGTCCGTAAAGCACACCCAGGGTCGTAAAGCATAGCGCCACCAGCTAACTTCCGATTGGCTCCTTGTCACAAGACAGGCATCTGACCTCTACGTGACCAAGGCAGGTTTATGGCAAGCACGTGTTCGGCTGTTATGGCTGCCAAAAGGAAGCTGGTTCCTTCATTCCCCCATTTTCTTTTTTGTAAATTCCAATCATGGAATTGCTGTCTCTCTAGCATCCCCATCAGGGAGTGATAGATATTGGCATCCCCATGTAAGGGAGTTCCTTTTGACTTAGCATTTTAACCAGGGAAAATGGACGGCGAAATTCTTTTCCAAACTGCTTCCTGCTGACTTTGGGACGAAGTTAGGGACCCCAGAAGGTTGAAATGCTAGTCAAAAGCAAAAAGGAATTTAGGCAATGGGGAATCCATCAGGGGCTTCTGGTTAGCAGACACTGTTGCAGAGACAGGGGGTGTCCATATCAGCTGAACTGGTTCACATCCATAGCAAGTCTAGGGCTCGCAGTCTATTTAGAACAGCCTGTAGTCCGCAACTGATACTCAGATGTCTGCCAGAAGCAGAAACCTGTTTAAGACATATTTAAACTAGGAACAGAGGTTAAAGCTTATTTACTGAAGCCCACAGTGTAGAAAAAGCAGATATTTGGATATCTGTTTAAACAGCAGGAACATACTTAGCAAAAACTACAGATTTGGGCTATAAGCATGTACATTTTTCTTCTGTCCAGAGTGCCAGGTATGGATTGGACAGAGGTGCCTTTGGCCTGATGAAAAGCCCTTTAAGTTTGTACTTAGATGACAACCAAAATAAACTTAAAAACTTTGAACTTGTGTCTGAACAGTAGATAGTCACTATTTTATTAGCTAACATACTGACTAGTCTATAGTGGACCTGACTGCCTGATGCTGTCAAGCTGACAACCAATAATATTTCAGAGATCTGAGAAGGGTATATTTTATCCGAATCTACTGAAAAGTGACAGAAGCCAGTCTATATACAGTTAGCCACACCCAAGTTTCTCCATTACCGCTGGAGGCAGGTGTCTTAAAGACCAGTAATCTTCGCCAGGCCTATACTGTGAGAGTTTTTTTCTCTCTGTGGAAGAGGGACATGGAAAAGACTGACCTTGTTTTGTCTAGGCAAAGGGGTGCAATCAATTTTCCAGTGTCCAGCAGCTTTGTCCACAGTCTCGGCCAGGTTCTGGCAGGCGGCAGGTTTCACATCTGAGCATCTCGCTCACTGGTCCAGGTGCAGGAACTGGGTTGCCTCATAATCTTTGGAGACTTTGGGTCACTGTCCAGATCTGGCAGTCTGTCTGACATTATAAACTTTAAAGATAACAATTTAAATGCCATATTCTGAAGATCTCTGAAGCATTAGAGGTCTGTTTGTCTGTTTTAGTTACTTGCCTTAAGCACACATTAAGCATACAGGTGGCTAGGTAAGGTCTTATTTCTGTAAATGATTTAGTCTGACTGTAACTGGTTTTAACTTAGTAAAATGTTTGAAACAGCACAGCTGAACTTAAAACTGCATAGAGCTACCTTATATTCCTTAAACAGTAGCTTAACTTCTTTCTGAGGCAGGGTTTTTCTGTGACTTTGGAGCCTGTCCTGGAATTCGATCTGCCGGACCAGGCAGGCCTTGAACTCATAAAGATCCATCTGCCTCTTATTCCCGAGTGGTGGGATTAAAGGCGTGTGCCACCAATGTTTTAAACTTAAGGCGTGTGTCATCTCCACCCTGAGCTTAAAGGTGTGTGCCACCAACATCCTAAGCTTAAAGGTGTGTGTTACCAACATCTTAAACTTAACTTCTAAAAACATCATAAAACAAGAACTTTACATTGTCAGGTTTTGCTTAAAAATAATTCTAAATTGAAGCTCTTTAAGTACAAACTTTAATAAAAACAAACATTTGAAAACTGGTTTTAAAAAGAAATTTAAATTCCCTTAAGGTCTTTCTGTAATATATAGAAGCATTAACATTTTAAATCTTAATTGAAAAACTTGTTTCTAAGATGGTACCTCTAATTTCCATGGGGTCACCTTTAGTCAAGATGGCGGCTTAAGTATTTTTTTTTTAACTTTAGCAAAATGGCGACCAGTCAAGTCATGTGACCAGTTGGCCATGTGCTGGCTAAACCAGGAAACAGAACATTTTAAAACAAGTATACATAAATTACTTGAGAAATAAACAGGACTTTTTTTAAAAACAAAATCAGCTTAATATGATTAAAATTTTAGACATGAGAAACCATAGCACAGTTTACATTTTTTTTTTTTACTTGTAACAACCTTTTCTCTGACCTTTAATAACTTTCCTCTGACCTTTTACAACTTACTTTAACCCTTTATAACTTTCTGTAACAATCTTTTTCTCTGACCTCCAACAACTTGCTTTAACCCTCTATAACTTTTACCATTTGTTTTAACTCTCTATAATCTTTTATTTTATTTCTCTGACTTTCTTTTTTAGACAATTTTTTTTTCTTTATTATTTAAGTCTTTTACATTTTTTTTCATTTTTTAGTCAACATAAAAATTTTGTCAAAGTCCCTTTTATAATTCTTAATAACTTTAAGGCCCCCTTTTTTTTTTGAATATCCGGATCAGGACAGATGGTTCATCTGCCTGAGCTAGCTCCATGTGCTCAAGGCAGAGAGACCTGGGGTGGGGGTGCTGCTGGTAACCCCAGACCCTTGGCCAATCCAGGGGTGGGAAAAAGACTCCTGCAGCCCCCCCTGCATACCATGTGTGTGGAGCACAGAAAGATGAGTAGCAGATGGTGGCCTTGTAGCCATATTCCCTCAGACCAGGGAAACACCCGAGACAGCCGCTGGGGCAGAAACAGCCCTACTGGGCATGCCTCATAGACCCTCAGGTGGGAATAGAAAGGGGGTGTTGTGGTGGATCCTGAATAGACAGGAAAGAATAGACGCCAACCCAATCCGCCCACGCTGCTTATAAGGCAATGGCGCGGGAAGCCAGGCGGCAGAACCTGGCGGCTAACTGAGGCGGGTCCAAGTGTCCTTGGCCCGCGTCCATACCTCTTGGGTCCTGGGTGTCCTCAGAGTGGCAGTCTGTCCTCCGGCGCATCTGCCGATAACAGTTGAGGTGGCGCCATGTGCTCAGAGAAGAAAAGACCCCTGACCCCCTGACCCATGCATGCCACGTGCATGGGCAATGTGGGACAGAAAGAGATGCTTAAGAAACACATAACACAAATGACAGCACATTAGACAGCACAAACATTAGACAGGACAAACCGCGGCAAAGAAATGGTGCCCCAAACCAAAATTACAACCAAACCTTGGACTTTCATCCAGGGTGGAACCAAGGTTCTCGCAAGTCTGCTTACCCTATGGTTCAATTACAAATTCTGCGCAGATCAAATACAAATTACAAATTCTGCGCAGATCAAATCAAGCAACCCTCGGACTTTCATCCAGGGCAGGACTTCAGGGTCATCCCCAGAAGTCCGAATTACAAATACAAATTCTGCGCAGATCAAATACAAATCATGGCACCAAACAAAACAGCAAGAGACAAAACAAGCAAACATTGAACATTGAACATATATAAGTTTCGAGCTCGAATCATCTTACCTCCAAGATCGAATCCACTCAGGTGAAGGGTGTCGCAAATCGCGGACGAGCCCCCAAAATGTTAGACCCCCGAAAACTCAAGTATCCGGGGTCTCAGGCCAGGTTCGCGGTCACCCCAATCACCAGGCGGATTCGAGAGCTTGCTGCAAACTGCACGAGGCTTTATTGTAATTTAACGAGCTAACCCCATGTTAGCTCGGGTCTTTTACCCACCCGCCATGGCGGACAGCTAGAAAAGACGGCTCCTAAGGTCTCCCCAAAGATCTTATAGGGCAGCGTAAGGGGAGTGTCTAGGGGTACGCACAGGCTTACGATTGGTGTGCCTCCAGGCTTGGAGGGCTTGCCCTGTGTTGATTGGTCAACTGGTTGTTATGGCTCATAGGCCCTCCCAGGGTGGTTGCTATGCTCTTACGTCATTGTCGTGCGCTTGTCCGTAAAGCACACCCAGGGTCGTAAAGCATAGCGCCACCAGCTAACTTCCGATTGGCTCCTTGTCACAAGACAGGCATCTGACCTCTACGTGACCAAGGCAGGTTTATGGCAAGCACGTGTTCGGCTGTTATGGCTGCCAAAAGGAAGCTGGTTCCTTCAATCTGAGATTCATAAAATCTCTTAACTGTACTTCCCCTGTAAAAATCAAAATCAAAAAGCAGATCACATACTTCCAACATATAATGGTACAGGACATACATTACCATTCCAAAACTCAGGGAAGGGAGAACAGTGAGGAAACACTGGGCCAAAGCAAGACCAAAAACCAGCTGGGCAAACTCCAAACTCTGCATCTCCGTGTCTAAGGTCAATACGCTCTTCAGTTCTCCAACTCTGTTCAGCTTTATTGACTGCAATACACTTTCTCTTGGGCTGGTTCACAGATCTCCTCAGCAGGTACCCACGGCTCTAGCATCTCAACATCTTGTGTTCTCCAAGGAAATTGAGGCTTCAACTTCACAGCTTCACCCAATGGCCTCTCTAGGCCTCCATTCAGGGACAACCCTGACACATACTTGGCCTCAGCGGCTGTATTCCATAACTCCTTTCTTCTGTCCTTAACTCTAAACCCAGAACCACATGACCAAAGCTGCCAAGTTCTGCTGCTTGCTGGGGCTGGAGTATGGTCCCCTCTTTCAATTTTATCTTAACTAGCTTTCTGTCTTTCACTGTCTAAGCTTGGCTGTCCTAAAACTTGCTTTGTAGACCAGGCTAGCCTCAAACTCAGAGATCTGCCAGCCTCTGCTTTCCAAATGCTGGGATTAAATGCATGCACCACATTTGGGAGACATTTTCTTTCAAACCACCACACCCAGTAAAGCTATTTTACCAAGTTGGACTTGGTGATATTTGTATCTTGGTCTGTTGTTGGCTCCTGTCTGGGGTAAGTAGATGTTTGTTCTTATATCCCCAGGAATAGAGTCACACAACAGTGGTAGAGACCAACAGTCATAGGCAAATCTGTCACCTGTATGAAGCCTCTCTGCTCTAGAGAATGAAGGTGAAGATCAGGCAGATGCTGTTTCTAAGCAATCAGAGGAAAAACCCAGAGGAGGTCAGCTAGTTAATCTCTCTCTCTCTCTCTCTCTCTCTCTCTCTCTCTCTCTCTCTCTCTCTCTCTCTCTCTCTCTCTCTCTCTCTCTCTCTCTCTCTCTCTCTCTCTCTCTCTCTCTCTCTCTCTCTCTCTCTCTCTCTCTCCTCTCTCTCTCTCTCTCTCTCTCTCTCTCTCTCTCTCTCTCTCCCCCCACCGTGGCAGCTCTTGGCCACTAAGTCTGAGTATTGGGCGAAAGCCTGGAGATTTGGATGAACCACAAGACTCCTGCTCCTTTTCTGAGAGAATGTCTCCCACCTTTATTGTGGAGCAGCCTTATATACAAACTTACAAAAACCCCAGGTCAAAGGGTTCACAACAGGATATTGATCCCAGTGGGGTGAGGTCACGAAAACAGGAGGTACCTGTGGTTATGCTGGAAAACAACTCTTAGAGACCTCATGGGGGCTGGGTTCCAACACTCTCCCCTCTCTCTCCCTCTCCAGTTTTTTCTCCTCTGTATGAATGTCATTTACCCATGAAGCCTGTTGGGCTTTCTCCTGTCACAGGAGGGCAGCCACTCTTCCAGTCCCTCCACACCCTTGAAATCTGACAGAAAGGTGTTGTCTCTCTCAAGTTCCATTCAGAAAAAGACTCCTGTGAAGAGCTTCCTCAACCCAAGCATAGCCCTCTGACCACCGACTGCTAAGGATGGGCTGGGATTCTCTCAAAAGGCTGGATAGGCCAGGTGGACCTGCTGAATGGATGGAGGTGGGGCTCCAGGCCTCTAAAGAGAAACCCTGGTTGTGGATAGCAGAATTTGAGAAATTTCCTGAAATTACCTGCAAAGTCCTTACATTTTTGGACAAGGTCTCACTATGTAGAATAGGCTAGCCCAGAACTTGTTACGTAGACCAGGCTGGCCTTGAACTCACAGAGATGTGCCTGCCTCTGCATCTCAAGTGTTGGGATTAAGGCTGTATGCCACCACTGGTAGCCATACCAGGACCAGCTTTAAGTCAACTACCCTGAAAGTGGATTTGTCGGTTTTTAGCTCTCTCACTACTCACATCTATCTTGAACTCTGAAGTTAGCTGCAGTGGCATCCACCTGTAGGCCCAGCTACACCAAAGGCTGAGAAACATGAGTTCCAAGACAACACAGACTAGACAGCGAGGCTTTGTGGAGCCCTCAGGAAAAGGGCTGGAATGTCCAGCATACACAAAGCCCTGGGTTCCATCCGCAGTACTGCAGAGCCCAGAATCGGTAGCTCCTACCAGCAATTTCGGCACATGATGGGTGACAGCAGGATGGGTCTGGGCTACATGGTGAGTTTGAGGCTAGCCTCGGCTACACAAGACTCAGTATCAAAAAGGGAAAAATCTGTAGTGTGTACATATTCATGGAGCAGTTTTGCCAACTCATTAGTTTAATGTTTATCCCTAGTAATTGTCTGTGTCTAACAAACTATACATTTTTTAATTCTTTTGCTTGTAAAATTTTGATCTATATTTATGATCTCAGTCCTGGAAATACCTGTTTCACTCCCTTTTTAATACAAGTAGCCACCTTGGTTCCAGCTAGAATATGTACTCTTTGCATTTAAATTATTATGACGAGTGGACTGTGGTGAAACAGGCTTGCAATTCCAATAAAAACTGGAGACAAGACATCAAGGTCATCTCAGTCACAAAGAGAGTTCAAAGCCAGGCTCCTTTGAAAAGAACAAGCCAAACAGAATCTTTTTTTTAGGGGGGACACGACACACAAGACCATCCTAACATACTTAGGGAGACACTGTAGCCCCGCCTCCTAGTAGCCCCTACAGGTGTGCCTGGCCACACCCGTGAGAGCATGGTCAGAGGAGGTCGAAGATGATGCAGAGAGAATTCTTAAGAGGCCATGAACACGTGGACCGTCCCTTCTCTCTGGCCATGCTAGCTTGCAGCCTCTGGGCATGCTCTGGCTTGCGTTTGGGCCGGTGTTTATCTGAATAAAGAAATCTTAGTCTTACGGACTACGGATCATTTCGCAATAGCTGGTGTCCAAGATTCGAGTTGAAAAAGACAACCCTCTCGACAAGGACGACTGACAGGTATTTACTGAGGTATGTTTCATGAACTAAATAAAAGCCTCCCAAAGGAATGGGAAGTGCTTTGTTTTTATCTTCACAGAAAAACTCACCTCCAGAAGTCAAAGGACACTGCATGAGTAGATACTTAAAGGAAAGAAGGTAGCTATAACCATCAAACAAAAGGAACGTGCCATACGGTAAACTTTACAGCTGTCTGTCAAATAACCCTATTTCTATTTCCTAGTCCCTATTCAATTAAATCGATGCTGGATTTAGAGTTGGATTTGGCTTTCCTCCCCTAAAATCCAAGCATGTTGTTTAACTAAATTTTAGAGTTTCTGTATTACATCAAGAAGCCAATTGATGTAATACAGAATAAATGAAGAATTTGAGGACTATCTTTTGTCTTTTCTTGGCTTTCTTTCAAGGCCTACACCCTCTCATAATTGTCGTTTTCCCATGGTTGCCTTTCCCAGTACACATACATGTGCCAGCAAACATTTCTCTACTGACACTTATGTTTGAGTCCCATACAGCCGATGAAGACCCACCTGACGACAATCCCTGGATGCTCCGGAAGAGGAACTGGCCCATACATCTTCGACTGCACTGGATCCAACTTACTCGGTTTCGACTGACACTCCTGCCAGAGCCTCGAGTACTGACTTCAATCAAGTTGAGGATTTCAACTTATATCTTTAATCAAGCAAATCCCATCTAACATGGACTGGAGATAACCCATTAGAGACTTTCACTATACTAACATTTTTCCACAGGACCCCACAAGGCTACCATCATCCCATTTCAGCAGGAAGTAACTTAGAAGATGCTATGCCCCCACTCCCCATTATTGTTTATTAGGGTAGTGTAAGCCTAGTTGGGAATAACTTTCTTATTGTTTAGAGTTGGGAATGGAAGGAGGTGTTCAAGTTAGACACCCTTTCCACATGACTTTAGGGTTTAGCTGGAATAGACATAGTTAGGATGTACAATAGCAGATTGTTGTATCTTCATGTATTTCACCTTTATGATTGTTAATTTTGGATCTTTTACACTATTAAGTTTTAATCCTCTTTTAGACTAAAAGGGGAATTGTAGGAAGACACTGTAGCCCTGCCTCCTAGTAGCCCCTACAGGTATGCCTGGCCGTGCCCGTGAGGGCGTGGTCAGGGGAGGTCAAAGATGACGCAGAGAGAATTCTTAAGAGGCCATGAACACGTAGACCCTCCCTTCTCTCTGGCCACGCTAGCTTGCGGCCTCTGGGCGCGCTCTGGCTTGCGTTTGGGCTGGTGTTTATCTGAATAAAGAAATCTTAGCCTTACGCACTACGGATCATCTCGCAATAAATATATGCCTTATATTTGTGCTTTGTTGTATTATATGGCTTTCAATACTGCCTACTATATTCTAGATTATTGCTCTAGAAAGTACCAAGTGTGACATTTGCACTATCTGGTGAGTCCACCATCTGAAAACCCAGAGCTGGTTTTCTGCTGTGTTCGTTGTTTCCCTGTATGCCTCGTTATCACTGAGCAATGTGGAGTTAGAAAAGGGGTGAAGAGATTACTGAAGGCACCAGCTTGTAAATCACCAAATGGACTGCCTTTTTATTAGTGTGTACCATTAACTGTTTCCAAACAGCTTCTAGACACAGTTGCCACCTGTGCATACACATAAGAGCTTCAAAAACTAATGAAGCTCCACTAACCTTAGAGTCTGCAGAGACGTGACCAGAGAAATAAACGGAGGTTGGATTATGAAGACATCAGGATTTCCTGAGAGCAGTACCCTGTAAATCCCCTGTAAGTCACCTCTATGTCCCCAGTATTCACACAACCACCAATACATTAGGCCTAAAATAAGTGTTTTAAGAATATAATGTCTTCCAGGGCTGGAGAGATGGCTCAGCAGTTAAGAGCAGAGCAATTCCCAGCAACCATATGGTGGCTCACAACCTGGTGCCCTCTTCTGGAATGCAAGCAAGTATGCAGACAGACACTATATACACAATAAATAAATAAATCTTTAAAAAGATAAAAGAATGCTTTTTTAAAGAAAGAATATAGTACCTCCTATGTGTGTATATTATACATATATATATATATATATATGTATATACATATAGACACACATACACTTTTTTTTGAGACAGGATCTCCTACAGTAGCTCAGGGTGGCCTTCCGGTCTTGGGAACCCTCCTGTCTCAAACCCCTGAGTGCTAGGTTACAAGTATATGCCATAACCACTAGCAAATTGTTATGTAACTGAATAATGGGTAGTTAATATTCTACCTAATCCATGCCTGAAACAATATCCTGTCTAGTTGTTATATAACCTTGTAGTAAGTCTTAATATCCGTTATACAAGTCCTCTCATCATCTTATCTGCTCCCTCCTCTTGGTCCTTGACATCTCAGTATCTTTTAGACCAGTATTTCTCAATTTATGGGTCACAACTCCATAGGGGTCGAACGACCCTTCCACAGGAGTCTCATATCAGATATCCTGCCCACCAGACATTTACATTATGATTCATAACAGTAGCAAAATTACAGTTATAAAGAGGCAATGAAAATAATTTTATGGTGGGGGGTCACTACAACCTGAGGAACTGTACTAAAGGGTCAAAGTATGAGGAAGGTTGAGAACCACTGTTTTAGACTCATCTTACTATATTCCTATGAAATAAAAATCAACAAGCTGACTGAGTTACAGTGGAGTTTATTTACTGAATGAACTCCAGGAATGCCTGCTTCCAATCTGCACAGCAGCCTCTGGCTCATCCTAATCCTACAGAGAAACTGACTGATTGCCCAACATGTAGAAAGTATGCTTTGGGAGCCTGTCTGTGCATCCCCGGGGGCCTCAACTTCTGGACCCTGACTCCCAAATGAGCATTCAAGTCACATGAATGGCACAGGAAGCCTCAGGACCAAAGTGGCCCTGAACGGAAGCTCCCTATGAATTAAGGGGTCACCCTTGTTAATTTCCCTAATAGAAACAGGCAGAAACACTCAGGGCTTTTATTTGAATCTCAAACACTGGCCCAGAGTGCTCTAGAAACCAAACCAAAGCAAGCCCCTGTTCCCAGCATGAAGACAGCTTACTCTCTGTGCCTCCCCGGATGGTGCGGTAATGGCAATGTACTTGAACAGGAGACAGAGCATGGAGAACCACCTCCAAGACAGGTGACAGTCACAACTGAGTGGCAGCCCTGGGGAAGGACACAGCCAGTAGTTTCTGGAGGCTATGTGAGTCTCATTCTCTGCTGGGCTGGACATCTTCAATGTTCTGCCTCCTGGAGCCCAGCCCTCAAGCAGGCTAAGGAGTAGGACGAGGTGTAGTATGTATAACCATGAGGAGACCATGGAGGCAAATCAGGAAGAGGTAGAGGAATGGCGGTCTAGGTGCTCCTGGGGCAAGCAGGCAGGACTAGGCGAGCATCTCACCCCTCTGGGATGAAGGGCCTAATCAGCTCTGGGTTCAGCACTGACTCCTCAAGGGGCCGGTCCACATGGAAGTCATGGACATGGGGAGGGCCTGGGTGAGCCTTGGGTGTGGGTCCTCCTGGGCGCTGAGGAATTGGCAGCTCAGATGGATGGGCAGGCAGAGGAGCTGTGAAAAAGTACTGATGCAGAAGGGCCTGAGGATAGCAAATAAGGGGCAGAAGAAGAAATCCAGTAACTACTGGCTCCTAGAATCATTCAGCTAACTCAGCAAACCTTGCCTGTGTGCCTGTCTGGAGCATTGTTCCAGCAGCTGGGAACATGGCAGTGAGCTTAAAAGCCTTGCCAACAGAAGAAGGGGTTGGGGACATAACCAGAGGAAGGAGCAAAATGCACAGTATGTCTCCAGCAACGATGATAGCTTGTCATGTAGCTATTTCCCCCGAGCTGAAACATTAGCTCAGGGCAGGGGGCTCCTTAAAGACTCGGGAAGTAAAGGAAACTCACGAGTCCCAGGAAAAATCAGAAACTGTAACTAGACTCAGGTCAGATTTGTTATCCGTGTCTATCTGGAGTGAACAGACACTTGTTCATGTCTCCCAGGACAAGTCATAATAGAGCTGGGGAGAAAGGCTGAAGAAGACCGGAGAGATGCTGCAGGATGTGAAGGGTTAGGACCCAGGAGCACAAGCCCACAGGAAGAAGCAAGCCCAGGAGGGTTAAGGACATGAAGAGCAACCAGGTGAGGAAGACAACACTCACACCTCCAACACCTGTAACTGCAAGGGAGACAGGGGTGGGCAGAGGGCAAAGGTCACAGAATAGTCTCCTGAAGCCTCCTGAAGAACACCCCACTGGAAAGCCCCATTTCCTGGGGCTCTAGCCCATGGCAGAGGCTAAGAGTCACTGATTTAGCAGGGTCCCATGGCTACTGAGGGCAGAGTATCAGAACAGTGACCACAGTCTTGACCCTTACCTGGGACGCTGCGATACGCTGGTGTGGGGGGTAGAGGAGGAACTTGCCTAGCAGGTCCAAGGCCTGGTGGGAGGCATCAGGCAGCACCTCCTCCAGGGGCACCGGTGCCTGCTCCTTGAAGGAGATCTTGTTGTAGTCAGGCAGCTCTGTGATCTCCTGAGCCCAGAAGAGGAAAAGGCAATGAGAGCGGGCCCCACCTCAACACTCCTAATGCAGGCTTTCTTTCCCTTTCTCCCTCAGATAAGGTTCACTGTCACCCACACATGCTGTCCTTTAGCCCCCTCACCCTATCTGAGGCCTGCTCCTTGCCCAGCTTACTGAGATGCTACCCAGAAAAGACCTGGCCCTCCCTCAGGGCCAAGAAAGCCATCTTCATTGGTCAAGGGAGGCTGGAGCCCCAGGACACCTCATAGGGAGAAACCACTTCCTTCTGGGGACCGGAGAAAACCTGCCCCCTCCCCAGCAATGGCTGCTACTAACCGGCCAGACTCGAGGACTGGGGGTGCCCAGGATGCGAAGCACACAGCAAAGTTGCTCGATGTCATTTTCTCCCGGGAACAGGGGGGACCCATTCAACAGCTCTCCCATTATGCAGCCCACAGCCCTATGGATACAGACCTAAGCAACTGGAGATCTCACACATGGGTCATCAAGCTACCCACAACAGATCTAACACCTCACACCTGGGGCAAGATACAGAGGTTTCTAGTGCAGCCAGCTCTTAACCCTCCACAGACATTAGCTCTACAACAGAGCAGCCCCTGACAGCTCCAAGACTCTCAAGTCTGGGACACCCAGCTCCTCCTCCATTTTAGAGGGGGTAGAAATGCAAAGTAACCCAAATCTCAGACCTCTGAATACCACAAACTATCTTCCTAGTCCCCCCCCCCCCAAATGCTGAGCCTTCATACCTAGGGACACAAGCCTCACTCTAGCTCACTGTTGTCTCTTCCTCAAGTCAGACACCTGAACATACTACATGCCTTGCACCTCAGACCACCTTCCCACCCCCATTCCCAGAAGCTTCCTGAGACTACCACTCCTAACAAACTCAAAAACATCAGGGTGAAGAACACAGATCCCAAGCTGCTCAGACTATTCTAATCAGAGGGAACATCCCCACAGCAGGCACACGTTACCTCATCTACCCCAAGTGTCTCACCATAGGTCGACGCCCTGGTCATACTGCCGAGCACCATACAGGAGCTCAGGGGCTCGGTACCACCTGGGAGAGAAGGGTTTAAGATCACAGCTGGATTGCTGGTGTGATGAGAAACTACTGAGTTCATTCCAGCCTCACAGCCTCACAGGCCTGGACAAAAAGTGCAGAGGTGTCTCTCTCCCAGTGAGAGGACTGGCAGGAATACCTGGTAGCCACCTGATGTGTGTAGAGGCGACCACCATCTGGAGAGAAGACCCGGGCCAGGCCAAAGTCAGCTATCTTGAGCTGGCCTGAGGCACTGATGAGCAGGTTGGCAGGCTTCAGGTCCTGCGCATACAAAAGGAGGCATCAGTCTCCCTGAACCTAGATAGGGCTTCAGGACAGGGAGATAGGCAGCTGGGGCGCTGTCTGCCTTAGAGCCACAGTCCTGGCTGCTTACCTTAAGACCCTCTGACTGCACCCTCTTCAGGGACTAGCTCACCCCAGACCACCACAGCTCATATTGATACTGACCCGATGCACAATGTTGTTGGCGTGGCAAAACGCAACACCTTTGAGCAGCATCTGCAGATAGCTCTTGACCTGTGCCGGTGCCAGTGGCCGCTGGGTGTGGCGCACCACCTCTGCCAGGTCTGACAGCATGAACTCGAAGGCCAGCACAAATCCTGCTCCATGTGGGAACACGGCCTTCAGCTGTACCACCTGAGGGAAGAAATCCTATCAGCCTCTAGACCAGCAGTTTGGCAAACATCTACCTCCAAAAATAATGACATTACGATTCGTAACGGTAGCAAAATTACAGTTATGAAGAGGCAATGAAAGTAATTTTGTGGATGGGGGTCATGACAGCATGAGGAACTGTATGAAAGGGTCACAGTGCAAGGAAGCTTGAGGACCACCATTCTACACTCACCTCCAACCTGCTCTGCTCCTGCCTCACCACCAGCAGCACCATTAGCCCAGGCCCTGACAGAGGGCCAGGCAAGCAAAGATGGCCAGGTCAGACCTCATGGTGCTCTGCTGTCCAGAGACAGGGTGGTCCCCACTCTAACTGTCCACTAATAATCGAGAAAAAGGTCAGAGGGTCACTTAGTGGGCAGCAGCAACCCACTGTTCAACGCAGCCCACTCACCCATTTCCTCTAGGAATGCTAAATCCCAGCACCCTGGGGACAGACCCAGGAATCACCTCTTCCCCGTTACTGGGACAATGAAGGCACATCACACACAGTAGCTGCCGAAGTCTTAAGGCCCAGGCTGCACAGAGCACTGAGCTAGGATGCAAGGGTTCTGAGGGGCTTACAGAACAGAGAATAAATGACCAACAAATAATGATGGGAATCTATGTTTGGGTTCTGGAAGGTACAGGAACAGTGGGCAATGTGATTGTGAGAGAGCAAAGGAAGTACGTATACTTTATTCAGAAGGGGGTTGGTCAGGAGTTAGCCAGAGGAGAAGCCAGTTATGCAGATGTCAAGGAATCAGGTCTGAGCAGGGAGAGCAGAAAGAACAAGGCACTAAAGCTAACAGAGGTGGCTGGAGGGACAAGAAAATATGTGTCTTTTTGGAACAGTGGGGAGGAAAGGACTTGAACTCACTATGGAGCATAGGATGACTAGGATCCTCCTGCCTCTACTTCCTAAATGTTGGGATTACAGGTGTAACCAACATCCAGCTGATGAACATTTCTGTCCTGTCCTGACAGGCTCCTGGAAACTATATGGATGGTAGTCCCTGCAGGGACACCTAAGAAATAGTAGTTAGTGAAGAAGATGAAAACAGCTGGGGAAAAATCTCTTTATTTATGTCTTTGTGCTTGGATGTACGTATGTGTGTGTATGAGCATGTGGAGAACCATGGCTGAAGTCAGGCGTCTTCTTTAATTGCTCTCCACATTATCTGTTGAAGCAATGTCTTCTACTGAATTCAGAGCTTCACCAATATGATGGCTTTACTGACCAGCTTGTTCCAGGGATTCCCTGTCTAGTACCTTATAAACATGGACTCACAGGTGGGGTACCACACCCACCTGACATTCACCTGCTTAACACCACCCACTGAGCCATTTCCCCATTCCCCTGGGTGTATTTTTTAAGATGAAAACTCTGAGCTGGACAGAAAGTTCAGTGGTTAACTGTACTTGTAGAATTAGAAGTAGAAGACCCAGGTTTGGTTCCCAGCACCCACATAGTGGTGCTATAACTGTCCATAACTCCAGTTCCAGGGATTCTAATGTCCTCTTCTGGCTTCCATGGGCACCAGGCACACACACTGTACACACATATAGATGCAGGCAAAATGTTCGTACACATAAAATTACATATTAATTAATTGGTTAATTAAAATGGCAACTTTAGGTGGCTGGCAATCACCAGCATCTTTATGGATCTTGCACCCCTGTCCCACACACAGGCTATCTGGAAAGCCCTTCTATTTTCAACAAAAAAGAAACACCTTATTGGGATTTTTGGTAGTAAATAATCATTGAACAAATTAAAACATACACCTACATTCAGATAGTACACAAATTATAAAGGAATAAGAAATAAAAACTTATCCACAGTCAGACCTGAAACATACACCACCAGACTTCACACTTCACTAGCACACAGACATACACCCCAGGTATGTCGTCTTGTCATCTCCTACTGATTCCATTACACACATGTTCTCAGGAAACAGACTTGGACCTCCTCAGTATCCTTGGTGCTGTGCACAGGCCAGGACTTTTAGGAGGCCCCAGAGGAAGGCTGCCAGTGACACTCAACCCAAAGTTTTCACTGGATAGCTAAAGACCCATCTACTAATAATGAAAATGCAACATTGCCCTTGCTTAGCAAATTCCTGAAACCTGCTTTGAAAAGCAGGGAGAACTCAGGGTGACCACACATAAAACCTTTGCACATCTGTAGAACAAAGTAGAGCTCAACCGGTACAAGTTACTGAGAAATCAGTATGGCTGGGGACATAATTTAGTGGCACAGCACCAGCCTAGCACAGGGAAGGAAGGGAAGGAGGAAGGTGGGGGGGGGGAGGAGACAAGAAGAAAAGGAGAGAAGGAGGGAGAAAAACCATAAAATATCTGGAGGGAAAAATGACTGAGAGTATGAGCGATGATTGAGTAAATGAGAGGGGGGGATTCGGGGATTGGACCTGGGAGCATAAATACGGGGTAATCAGGCAGGAGCAGAGTGGGGATTAGAAGGAATCCTTTAAAGTGTATGTGGGTGGGTAGGTGGGGATGGAAATGAGCAAACGCGGGCGAGAAGCTCCGGTGTTGGAACCTGCCGCCCACTGTCTTGTCCACTCCAAACCCAGCCCCACTCACATACTGACTGTCCTCGATCTCCTGCAGAGCCTTGATTTCCCTTAGAGCCTGGTTAGGAATGCCATCCTCCAGCCGTCGCAGGGCCACCTTCTTGAGGGCAACGATCTCTCCAGTCTGTGCAAGAAAGAGTGCCAAAGACCTTCGGAAGGCAGGGAAGGGCAGGGAGAGAACAAGGAACCAGGAACAAGATACCCAAGACACCCGCCCCCAGGTCGGGAATATGTAAACCGTCCGCTAGGGGACGCGATCCCGCAGTCCCGCTGCTGGAAGCGGGATCGCCCCAGAAGGGACCGGGACAAGCCTCCAGAGACCCCGGAGGCCCGCGCGCTGGCAGGTCTCAGCACCGAAAGGCCGCAGCTCGCGACCTGAAGCAGAGAGGAGGCAGCGGGTACCCCTCGGACAGCGCGTGCGGCGTGACCTCACCTCTACGTGCTTGGCTTTAAAGACGATGCCGTGGGCACCCTCCCCGATGCGACCGAGGATGCAGTACTGGTCCATGTCGACACGCGGCACCCAGATCCTCCACTGCAGGGATCCAGCGCAGGTCAGAGCGTGCAAGCGTTGCCTAGCAATAACGTGTCTAGCCGCTGCTCCGTACAGCACGTGACCGGAAAGACCCACGCGGAGCTGAGTCAAGAATCAGCTTCCCCCGCCTTGCAACACCTTTCAGCAGCCTTGGGCAGTCATCCGTGGATGACCGCACTCTTCAAATCCGGCCCCGGCGCCACGTGACAAGAAACGCTGCTGCGTGCGCCCGGGAGGGGCAGGGCCACGCAAGTAAAGGGAGCGTTCACACGCTCAAGGGCGGGGCCTCTGCTGGAGAGGTGGCCCGGGTGGGGATGGCCCGGGTACTCCTGATGCAGGCAGGAGTACCCAAAGACAAGATTCTAGTCTACCATTCGCTGCAGATGAGCCTCTTTGTAACTTACTCAAGCTAGTGTTGGAGACAAGCCCAGAGCTGCGTCGTGGAGAATCACTTAGGCCTCAGGTCTCTCCACCGGGCATCAAGAATCCAGGTACCTTTTAAAAGAGCTTACTAAGCCTGGGGATGAAGCTCCGTTGGTGAAGTGCTTGCCTATTGTGCACAAAGCCTTCGGTTGGATACCGAGTACCACATAAACTGGTCTCACTAAAGCAGTTCTGCAGTCCCAGTTCTTGGCAAGATCACGATCGCTCATCTACATAGTCAGTTCAAGTCAGCCTGCACTAGGAGACCTTGTCTCAGAATACAGCGAAATCCCCAACAAGCTCGTGAGATGATGACCAACATCCCTACTAATTAGGAAAAAGGAAATCAAACCACAAAAAGATATCTCACACCCTTTAGGATGACTACTGTCAGAAAAGTAAATGATAAACTGGCTGTGGTCGCCCTGCCTATAATTCCAGTACCCAGAAAGCAGAACAAGGCTAAAAGATCTCAAGTATGAAACCAGTTGGGACGTGGTTAAATGCTAACATAGTAAAACCGGGGAGAAATCAAGAAAGGCAGAAGAAGAGGAGAGGGAGGGGAACATGCACAAATGTTGGGAAGGCAAGGATGCAGAGAAAGAACAACCCTTGTGTGCATTTGTTGAAATGTAAGTGTGCCAGGCATGGTGGCTAATCCCTCCAATCCCAGCACTGAGGAGACTAAGGCAGGAGGATTGTCTCAGGTTCAAGGCCATAATGAGCCACAGTGTAAGACTGTCTCAAACACAAAGCAAACACAACCTTTAACAGTGTGAGGCTGAGCCCTGTGGGATGGCTGTGGGACCCTCTTCTGGGCATGAAATAAGTAAAAGTTTGCCAGCCCTGTGGCTTACTACTCACAGAGCTAAATCAGGAAAACAGAAAATTCAAGTTTGGACCTCAGTGTGAGGAGGAGCCTCAAATTAAAAGGAAAAAAGCAGATGCGGTGGTGTCTCCTTGTTCTTCCAGTGTTAGGTGGTAGAGGCAGGAAGCCCAGGAATTCAAGATCATCCTTGACTTCATGCTGAGCTTAGATTTCATAGGCTCAGAATTAAGGAGAATGCAGCATTGACATCCAAACTGATACACTACATTTTATTATAACTTTATATATGAGGACACACACAAAGAAATAAAGGAAAATCAATGTATCAACTACCATGCCTCTCTTTTTACACATAATATCATAAGATTAGAACATCTTTTTTGTTTGGTTTGTTTTTGTTGTTGTTTGTTTTGGTTTTTGGTTTTGTTTGTTTGTTTGTTTGTTTGTTTGTTTTTTGAGACAGGGTCACATTGTGTAGCTCTGGCGGCTGGCTTAAAACTCCCCTGTGTAAACCAGGCTGGCCTGGAGCTCACAGAGATCCACCTGCCTCTGACTCCCAGTACTCATTCTATGAAATTCTCAAAAAAAAAATGCATTTAATTTTGAAGAGAGAGGAAAAACTGTCTCTGATTGACATTAGCAAACAGAGAAAGGCAAGGTGTTCTACTGACACCTAGTGTCTGAAGCATGGCAGGCTGAGCAGATAAAAAAAAAAAAAAAAAAAAAAAAAAAAAGTATTACCTGCCTGGTCCTTAGTCATTGTGCTTTGTTTCTTTATATGCTCCAGTACTTTACCTTGTTGCTATGACCCACCCCACCAGGAAAATGGCACAGCTGACAACTATCAAAACCTGTAAATCAATCATATTGGTTGATGGCTACTCTTATGTGAAGTACTCTCCAGTTTGAGTATATACATGTCAAACTAAAGAGTTGGAGTATGGCTTGACAGTTCTAAGGTTGCTATAGTGACACGCATACCTTGGTGGTAACCCACAGTTCTCTGATTAGACTTAAGAACCATTCACAAGAGGGAAACCATGCTTTACTAGAAATCCACCTAAGTACTCAGTGTATGATGGCTGTTCTTGGATGTCAAGTTGACTACATCTAGAATTAACTAAAATGAAAGCAACTGGATACACCTGTGAGGGATTTTTTTTCTTCATTAAATCCTTTGAAGTCTAGACTTCATAAAGAACATGGAAGAAGGAAGCTTGCTCTCTTTGCCTGCTTGCTTTCAATAGCAAGTCCATTTCTTTCCCTGGCCTTAGAGCCTTCTTCTTCAGGATCCTGTCATATACTGAAGACCCGCTGGGATATACAGCCCCATGGGCTGAACAATGACTGGGTTTTTGGAACTTCCTTTGTTAAAGAGCCTATAAGCCATTCTAATTAATCCCCATTGGATGGATGAATGGATGGAATCATTAGAAAGAAAGGAAGGAAGGAAAAGAGTGGATAGATGCATGCATGCATGCATGATTTCATTCATTCTGTAAATTCAGCTCCCCTAGAGAATCCTCACTAATTTACAGGGCTAGGGAAGTCACGTTCAACTCCTAGCACCCACATGTCAGCTCATAACTGTCCATAACTCCAATTCCAGGATTCTACACCTCCTCTGGCTTCACCTGGAATACACATGGTGCACAGATACACGTTTGAGCAAAGCACTCACACACATAAATAATGTGGAGGTCCCTGCAAGCATCATGGCTGGCAGGGAAACAGGGTGAGAAAAGAATGAAACTTGGTCCAGCACAACTTAGTTAACCAGTGCTGTGACAAACTTCCAGAGTCTGACAATTAACTCAGCACAACAAAGCTTAAGACAGGTTTACATTAAAACTCTTTACAAATGCATATAGTTTCTTCCATAAAGATGAGTGCTGTTGACTCAGAAACAATGTTCAAGATAAGGGTCTCGGGAGAATGAGGTAAACTGAAGGACTGTGGGAGTCAGGATTGACCTGGCCCTAAGATAACATAAGTAAGTTACTTAACTTAGGCTGTTGTAAAGTACAAGTGACATCTCTCATAACAATGGGTTTCATGGACTGAGAAGCAATGCCCAAGATTTGGGAGGGGTAAACAAACATAATATCCTGGGGACTTCTGGTAAAGCCTGCGCCTACAAATAGCAGAAGATCACCAGGTTTTAAACTACATCCTTTCCCAGCAATCTGGGTGAGTCTCAGATAGATACAAAGCCTTCCTCTAGTCTGAGTTCAAACGTTGGCAGTATGTGGAAAAATGTTCACAGCCTGAGACTGCTGGCCTACAGAGATGGCCTACCAAAGCAGCTAATAAAGGCTGTACATAATAAACCCCTTGAGACCCTGGGTTGTCTTGAAGAACCTGCACTCCATCAAAGTAGCATATCCCACCCAACCCCAGCTTTTCAATGTGTGTCTGTGAGTCTATCCTTTCTTCATTCCCTTGCCACTCCAAGTCATCTCAGCCATGCTGGATGTAGCTCTGCCCAACCCACAAAATATCAGTGCCTACTGAGTATATTAATTGTAAATTAACTTGAAATTTTTAAATAGGGGGCTGGAGGGGTGGCTCCTTGATTAAGAAGACCCAAGTTCAGTTCCCAACACCCACATTGTGGCTCATGTAGTAATTCCAGTTCCAGGGGATCTGATGCCTCTTCAGACCCCTGTGGACAACAGGTATGCACACAGTTGTGTGTACATATGTCCAGGTAAAGCAATTATACACATAAAATAAAATAAATATTTCAATTCAAATATGCTTATGTAATCATAATGTGTTGTTGTTTTCAAAACAGGGTTTCTCTGTGTAGCTCTCGCTGACCTGAAACTCACTCTGTAGACCAGGCTAACCTCACACTCAGATATCCACCTCCTCTGCCTCCCGAGTCCTGGGATTAAAGGAATACACCACCACTGCCCAGCTATGTAAATATAATTTTTAAAGAAGTAATATCTCTGTTTAGACTATGGTTTATTAGAAGCATGAAAGCTACAACAGGACTGGCCACCAAGCCAGAGAAGAGGGTAGAGCAAAGGGCAAGCAAGAAACATCACAGAGCTTTGTGTGTCTGTGTGTGGTGTGGTGTATGTATGATGTATATATTGAGTATGTGTCTTGTGTGTGTGTGTGTGTGTGTGTGTGTGTATGTGTGTGTGTGTGTGTGTGTTCCTGACCATGCCCTCAGTCTATGGTATATGTGTATGCATCTGTGTGTGTGTATGCATGCATGTGTATGGAGTGCATGTGTATGCATCGATGTGCGTGTGTGTGGTGTGTCTATGTGTGTGGTATGTGGAGGTGTGGTGTGTGATTGGTGTGTGTGTGTAAGGGGGAGCATGGATATGGAGGTCAGAGGGTAATATCAAGTGTTATTCCTTGGGATTCATCTACTTTGGGTGTTTTTTGGTTTTGGTTTTTTTTTTTTTTCTTGATTGTTTGGTTTGGTTTTGTTTTTTAAGATTTATTTATTATGTATACAGAGTTAAGTCTGTGTGTATGTCTGCAGGCCAGAAGAGGGCACCAGATCTCATTGCAGATGGTTGTGAGCCATCATATGGTTCCTGGGGATTGAACTCGGTGCTCTTAACCTCTGAGCCATCTCTCCCACCCCCCACCCCCCATCTACAGTAGGACTGGGGTTCACTGATTAGTTTAGGCTGGCTAGTTAGCAATCCCCAAGGATCTTCCTATTTCTATCTCCCCAACACTGGGTATACAAGCTCGGCGCTACCACACCTGGCTTTTTACACCAATTTTAAGAATTAAACTCAGCTCTCATGCTTCCCAGCCGTGACTGTTTTAAAGTTGCCTTTTCCTTGGTTTAGCACCTATTTTCTTCCTGAAAATCCATTTTTTCAAAGCTCATAAAGTTGATTCTGAAATATTTTCCCTTGGTTTGTGTAGGCACAAACCTTCAACATAACTGTCAGTTTCATTAATGTCTGAACCGGCTGGTTTTCTGTGTCAACTTGACACAGCTAGAGTCATCAGAGAGGAAGGAGCCTCAGTTGAGGAAATGCCTCCGTGAGATCCAGCTGTAAGGCAGTTTCTCATCTAGTGATCAATGAGGGAGGGCCCAGCCCATAGTACCGTCCCTGGGCTGGTGGTCTTGGGTTCTATAAAAAAGCAGGCTGAGCAATCCAAGGAATGCAAGCCAGTAAACATCTGCCCTCCAAGGTCTCTGAACCATCTCCTGACTCCAGATTCCAGCCCTGCTTGAGTTCCTATTCTGACTTCTTCCGATGATGGACTGTAATCTGGAAGTATAAACCAAATAAACACTTTCCTCACCAACTTGCTTTTTGGTCATGGTGTTTGTCACAATAGAAACCCTAACTAAGACAGTGTCTTTTTAATCTTTCAGATAAATGATAACAGCTATTTTGAAGGGTTTGTTTCCTAAGTTGAGTATCTACATCTACTTGGCATCATTATTTGCTTGGTCAAGTGAGTGGGGATTTGGTTCAGACTTTTGTTTATTTGTTTGGGGAGGTTGTACATGTTTGTGCTGAGTTTGGAGCTCACTTCGTTTTGCATGTCTTATCATTTTTGTTGTTCCTGAAAACTGTACATTTTAGGAAATACATTGTAGTGCTCCCGTGTTCTTATTTCTCTTTAGTTATTGCTCAGAACCAAACTGCATAATCTGTTGCTGCAGGAAATGTGCAATTTCCAGCACTAGTTTTATTCACTTATTTGTTTTTAATTTTAATTTTTTAAAGGTTTATTTATTTATTGTGTGTAAAGTGTTCTGTCTGCATGTATCCCTGCATGCCAGAAGAGGGTACCAGATCTCATTATAGATGGTTGTGAGCCACCATGTGGTTGCTGGGAATTGAACTCAGGACTTCTGGAAGAGCAGCCAGTGCTCCAAACCTCTGAGCCATCTCTCCAGCCCCTAATTTTAATTTTTTTGTATTGAAGTGGGGAATTTCATTCTGTAACCCTGAACTCACATGTACTTCAGGCTAACCTCAAACTCTCAATGTTTTATTTATTTTAGTGTGTGTGTATGAATGTATGTATATATGTATGTATGTAATAGGTGTGGGGGTCATGTGTGCCATGGTGTACATGTAAAGGTCAAAGAACAACTCTCTCTTTCCACCTTTTTATGAATTCTGGAGATTGAACTCATGTCACCTCTGGGCCAGTACTTGATAGGCCATCTTACCAGCCCCAAATGCTGCTGCTTCTCCTCTCCTCCTCCTCCTCCTCCTCCTCCTCCTCCTCCTCCTCCTTCTCCTCCTTCTCCTCCTCCTCTTCCTCTATGTTTCAAGACAGGGATTTTCTGTGTAGCCCTAGCTGTCCTGGAATTCCATCTATCAACCAGGCTGGTGCCAAAATCGAAGATCTACCTGCCTCTACCTCCAAAAGGCATGCACCACCACACTCACACCCATCTTTTTTTTTTTTTTTTCAATTGTTAGCATGCCTTCTTCAAAGGTGACTTTCTAACTTTGTGGTTGGCCGGTGATCTGGAAAAGGGTTAAATCCAAGGCTTCCACCCTCTGCTACATAATAAAGCCTTGTCTCCAAAGGGGAGGGTGGGGAGGACAGATATGAATAAATTCACCATAAAAAAATCTGTCACCTATTGCTGTGGTTTGAATACGAATTTTCCTCCAAAGACACATGTTTGGACACTTGGTCCCCAGAAAGTGACACTGTTTTGAAAGGTTGTGGAACCTTTAGGAAGTGGAGCCTTACTGAAGAAAGTGGGTAATTGGGAGTGGGCCTAGAGGCTTGATAGTTCAGCCCCTACTTCCTGTTTATGCTCTACTCCTAACTGTGGAAGTATGGAACCAGCAGTCTCACGGTCCTCCACCATGCCTTCCCCACTATAACGGACCTTATCCCCTCAAACTGTGAGCCAGAACAAACCCACACCCTTAAAGTTGCTTTTTGTTGGGTATTTAGTTACAACGAGGAGAAAAGTAAGCAATGCAAGTGTTAAAGGAATAATGAGGTTTATGTAGCAGCCTTGCTTAATAGAGAGATGACTCATGATCATCCATGACTACACATGCATGAAGCATATCCTGTTTGTGTTGAACAAATTCATATATGGCTTGGTCCACAGTTTACCTTATGGTCACTGCATTCCCATTTAGCTTTTTCATTAAATACTTAGTGATTTTTACACAAAATTTGCATTTAACAAAAAGAAGTATTGTAAATTTATGGCCCTGTTGTATCTTATTTGGTTTTGCATATTTGATTGTTTCTTATCTTTCCCAAAGGAAGTAAGTCCTTGAGATACTAAGTAGGGTCTGTTTTTGCAAAGAGGGGAAATTCAGTCCTAATTAAGAGTGCATACTCAGCCGGGCAGTGGTGGTGGAGACTCATGCCTTTAATCCCAGCACTCAGGAGGCAGAGGCAGGTGGATCTCTATGAGTTTGAGGCCAGCCTGATCTACAGAGAGAATTACAGGGCAGCTAGGGCCACACAGAGAAATGCTGTCTCAGAAAAATAAATAACTAAATAAATAAATAAATATAATTGCTAATACTCAGTGACAAGGAGAGCCTGCCATTGGGGCATTTAAACCCTATGGTTTCCAGCTCTCTTGGCTTGTAAATCTTGTCTTCCACAGTGCCAGCATCCTTCAGTCAGGTCTACTGTGTGCCACATGCCAACTTTCCTTTCATCCTGTACTCAATTTGCCATGGGTATATTTTAATCTTGAAAAAAATATGAATTAATGAGTTGTATACCAGTAGAGGTAAATCAAAACAATAAAAATTGGGTTTATATTTTTGAAACATCAGTACATTTTGTGCTACTAACACTGTGATGTATGTCTGAAGGCCTTTAATTGTTGCATTTTATACTTGGAATCATGGAAAAGTTCAATTTGTAATTCCAATGTATAATTTAAATGTAGGGAGAAGAGAAAGTAAGAGGGAGGAAGAGATGGAGGGGAGGGAGGCTGGGAGGGGAGAAGGGGGAAGGACAGAAGGGGGAGGGAGGGAGGGAAGGAGGGAAGCCTGGTAATGTTCCACTAAATCGTCCTCAGACCTCCATACCTGCTTGTGGCCACACACACACACACACTCACACACACACACACACACACACACACACACACACACACTCACACACACTCACACACACTCACACACACACACTCACACACACACTCACACACACACACTCACACACACACACACACACACTCACACACTCACACACACACTCACACACACACTCACACACACACACATCACACACACTCACACACACACACTCACACACACACACACACTCACTCACACACACACACTCACACACACACACACACACACACTCGCTCACACACACACTCACACACACACTCACACACACACTCACACACACACACACACACACACACTCACTCACACACTCACATGCATGGGTATTGCATCATACACACACAAAATAAAAATTGTAACAGATCTCCAGACCTTAGCACAACTGATTCCATGGTGGAAGTACCGTCAGTACATAGATCTCAACACATAGATAGCACCACCTACCAAATGAAAACAAAGACCTAATTCATTCCATAGTTCTGGGAAAGTCATTAAATGTACTAACCTTGCTTTTGGGCTTCTGCAGTTATCCTTCTGATTAATTGTTCATGTTAGCCAAAGTACGTCAACCAAGAATGTGGTTTTTGTGCTCAAAAACTCACCCTGAGAAAGGCTCAGTGCTATACTTGAAGGGTTTAAACTTTCCCACTTTTACAACTGAATTTAGGTTTCAGTTCTCTGAGAGGGGCAAACAGGTGTCTCTCCCTACAAAGGGCCATGTATCAATGAATTACATTCAGGGACAAGAGAGAGAGCAGAAACAAGGCCCGAGTCAGCCCCAAAGTGTCTCAAGGATAGTTCCTGCAACCCCCTTGAAACTTACCCAAGTATGTCCAAAGATAAAACCTTAGCCAATCAAAAGTATACTAATATAACTACTGCTTGCTTAACCAATTATCTTTGAGATGACCTAACCATCCCTGAAATTCCCCTAGCTGTGTGCTTAAAAGAGACTGCACACTCCTCTCAGGATTGTCAACATTTTGTACAGGTGAATGACCCCACATATGCTGGTAAATAAACTCTCTTTTCTATTGCATACTATTTGAGTCTGGGGTCTTCCTCCACCGTTTCCTCAGACTCCTCACACACTGGGATCCCAAACATCTAATGTACCTGCCGGCCAGCTAGTAAATACTTTTTACTGGCTTAAATCCATGTCTGAGCGATCTTCACTGGTGCATACCCCACACAACAATAATAAAAGTGTTTTTAAAAGAGAATGAGTATCAGTTGTGAGTTCCATTATTCAGTCTTGAGTGGTACCCAGGAGAGCTGGGGATATAGTTCAGTTGGTATTGTTCTTGCCTAACAAGTATAAAGTCCTAGATTTTATCTTCTTCACCTCATAAACCAGTGATGGTGGCTCATTCCTGTAATTCTAGGACTCAGAAGATAGAAGCAAGAGGATCACAACTCCAAGGTCATTCTCAGCTTCTTAGCAAATTCAAGGTTAGCCTGGGTTACATGAGATCTTCAAATAAAAGGAGGGAGGAAGGGAGGGAAGGAGGAGGGGGAGGGAGGAAGGGGGGAGGGAGGGAGAGAATGCAGTCCTGGGGACACTTTTCAAACTGCAATACTAGAAAATGGAGCCCAGTTTCAGAGCAGAGGTTTTGCCACGTGAAGTAAGCACAGCAGATATGTCTTTTCACAGTGTGTGGACTTAGTGAGACAATAAACCAGAGAGAAAGAAACATGGCAGACACAGTAGGTTGTGTGCTGGTCACGGCTTGGTGGAATGCAAAGCTGTGTCTGCCCTGTGTTAGGCAGGGCCTGGCCATTTCCACAGCAACTCCTCTTTGGTTAAACTGCAACCGTTCCTAGAACTAAAGTCATTTGGTTTCTAGAACTGAGCGATTTGTGTCTCAGATTCTTATCCTTCCTGCCCTATGGACCCCCTTTAATCACTGGCCAGGAAAGACGCTTATCCATCACCCAGCATTAATTAACTTACTACTCCCTGGTTACACCTAGAGATAACTAACTGTAGGCAAACAAAGGGAAATTTCCACTCTATTCCCCATCCTCTTTTCTGTTTCCCCCGCCATGGCGCCAAGCACCCTTCCTGCTGTGCTGTGTCACTGGCCCTATTTTCTGTTTTAATTGTACAAACTAAAAAGTATAGTCTAATGTGTGTTAAAGTTTAACCCCCTCCCAAATTCCTCTTCAGTATTTACTAGCCTTGGGTTTATTTTCCAATAATCTTTAGTGCCAACTTGTCTACAAGCAGAAAAACAACTAAAAGAACACTCTTCTTGCCTTGAGAGAACGAACATTAACTGAGCAGAAGAGTTGTTCCGTTGAGGTGTCCTTCAGATAGGGGCCTACAGTGTTGAAGTGGCCTATCCGGATGGTTTTCTGTTTGATTTAGACTATTGTTAAATTTTTCAGGTTTACTTTAAATAGACTTTACATATTCCCTTACAAAGTTTATTCTGATGTATGTTCCTGGCCTCATAGCTTCTGATTGTAATATATGTGTGTATAGATTTTTGTTTGGTTTGTTTTTGAGAAAGCGTTCTTACTTGGCTCAGGCTAGTCTCAAACCCCTTATGTAGCTGGAACTAGCCTTGAACTCTAGATCTTCTTGCCTCCACTTCCCAAGTGCTGGGGTTGTAGGGTGTCTGAATACTTATCTAAAATGATAGTTGTCATCAGTATCATTTTTTGCTGTTCTGAGGAATCAAACTCAGGGCAAGATGATGCTTTGCTCTGGGTCTCACTATGCAACCCCAGCTGGTCTACAATTCAGTATATAGACCAGGCTAGCCTCAAATTCACAGAAATCCACCTGCATCTGCCTCCCAGGTGATGGAATTAAAGGAGTGAACAGCCGGGCTTGTAATCAGTATTTCTAATACACATTTTAAATTACTTCTGTGAAAAGTGGTGGTCCTCATCAGTTTTGTATAGAAGTTTACCAGGTTGCTGAATCTTTTATCTGAAAAGGATTAATTTCAAATCTTTGGAAAACTGATAAACAAAATGAGTTTGCACCAACTTAACTTCAAAAGTAAAGTTTTCTCATGTTTGTTTGTTTGTTGTTTGTTGAGACAGAATTTCATGTATCCCAGGCTAGCTACGAACTCACTGTGCACTCTGTTTTATGGAATGAAATGTTCACTAAAGAACCAAAAATAAAGCATGTAATCACCAAAGGCAAGGTGTGCATGGCCACCATTGGAGACAGTTGAGTCCAAGCACCCATCCAAAGTGTGACTGACAGGGTCCTTCAGAGTAAAACAGATAAGCAATCTACAAATGAAAATGTGTTTATCTTTCTATGAGTGAAATGTCTGTACCAAATGGTCTAAGGGTTAGCTTAAATAGAAAAAAATAATAATAATTGAGGCCAACATGAATCCTAAACCTGAGGCAACTTCCAAACTAGTAATCTCAGGAAAAAAAGAGGAGTATAAGCCTCCTGGTAGAAGGATCCTGCCCTGTTATGGAAATTTTAAATTATTTTGTTGTTGCTTGAATGTGTGTTTGTCTGTCTGTCTGTTTGTTTCTTTGTTTGTTGAGACAGAGTTTCATGTATCCCAGACTAGCCTCCAACCCACTGTGTAGTCAAGGGTTATTCTGAACTTTAGGGGTGCTGTGAATTGAACCTAGGGTCTCACTGGTACCGAACAAGAGCTCTGCTGCTAAGTTCTATCCCCAGTAACTTTACACTCCTCTTTTTTCCTTCTTTTTTTTTGAGACAGGGTTTCTCTGCATTGCTTTGGAACCTATCCTGGAACTAGCTCTTGCAGACCAGGCTAGCCTCCAACTCAGAGATCAGCCTGCCTCTGACTCCCGAGTGCTGGGATTAAAGGCATGCGCCACCAATGCTCAACTACACTCCTTTTTTTAAGTTGATTTTTCACTCTGTGACAACTTCATATATGTATACAATAAATTTTAACCATTTTCATGCCCCCATTAACTTCTCTCATGCCCCATTTTCTCCCACTGTGTGTATGTGTGCACATACATACTTGGACTGCCAGTAGTGGCCAGAAAACAAGAAAGAGGCCATTAGAGGGAGAGAGGGAAGAGGCCTTAGAGGAGGAGAGAATGCACATGATATGAAACTAGAGTTGGGGTATAATGGAGGTGAAAGGTTTAAGTGGAGAGAGGAGCAGGAGGTGGGGAAGAGGAAGCTGTCCAAGTTAAACACATTTATCTTAGTTACTTTTCTAATAAGGCAACTTACAAAAGGAAGAATTAATTGGGGCTCACAGTTCCAGAGAATTAGAGTCTATGATCATCATGGTGGGGAGCATGGCAGCAGGTGGCAGGCATGGTGCTGGAATTGTAGCTGAGAGCTTACAAGCATGAGACAGAGAGAGACAACTGGGAACGGCATGGTCTTTTGAAATCTCCAAGCCCACACCCTCCAGCAACCTCCAACCACCTCCAACAAGGCCACACCTCCCAGTCCTTCCCAAACAGTTCCACCAACTGTGGACCAAGTACTCAAATATATGAGCCTATGAGTGTCATTCTCATTCAAACCACCACAATGCTAGTCTAAAACCTTGAGGCTAGGTTCTATATAGGAGGAAGAACATGCAGCATTTGTCTATGTGGCCCTACCTCATTCAGTATGTTTTCCTGAATTATTTCATTTTTTGCAGATGAAAAACATCTTATTTTGTAAATGCACCACAATTTCATTATCCATTCATAATATGATGGACATTTGATGACTCTGGGCTGGTTCCTCCTTCCTGGCTATTGTGAATAGAGCAGTCAGTGAACATGGATGTGTGTGAAGTGTCAGTGGCAGAGAGGGATACTGTTTGGAGCTCTCGGCAGCTCTACGAGTGACCTGCAAAGGAATCCTTAGGAATTATGAGTAAACCGTCTGCAGTTCACTGCTTCAGAGAGATAAAGCTCTTGGTTGCGCCTTATAGACACTGAATGCTTAATCATACATATAGTGGTTAATCAATGTGATTAGATCTGGCATCAATTAAGATACTTGTGTTTGGGCAGGTCTGAAAGGTCATTCATTTCCAGGAAGGAAGAACTGAAGGGGAAAGGCCAGATTGGGACTGCTGAAACATCCAGGCTTGTGAACTGAGCAGCCATGGGGTTCTCCGCCTCTCTGGAAATTCAGACAGACAATTTTGAACTACCCATCCAGGATAATGAATCCCCTACTGTAACATATTGTCACTCCATTGGTTCTGTTCACTAGCAAACCAACTAATACAATAAGCCACTTAGTTACCTTGCAGCTAGGGTTTCCCAGCATGAACCAGATGTTGTTTGACTCATCCCATAAAATTTGGCTAGTATGCAACACTCCATTCTCAGTCTTGCTTGGGCCCTGAAGGCACAAGTACGTGACAGAAGGAAGTGTACCAAAGGCCTAAGGCTTCTATCCCTGCTGTACAACTTTCATCCACCCACAACTACAGACCACTGAAGTCAGAGGTTTCCCAAAGTGAAATGAATAAGAAAGAGAAAACTGAAGCTGGCGGTACTCCCAGCACTCTGGAGGCTGAGGCAGGCAGATCTCTCTGAGTTCAAGGCCAGCCAGGACTACAGTTTCAGGACAGCAAGGGCTGTTATACAGAGAAACCCTGTCTCAACAAAAAAAAAAAAAAAGAAAAAAAAAAGGAAGAGAAAATTGGGGGTTGGTTTACAAAAGACTCTGAAACTGAGCAACTACAACATCATAGTCTCTTTTTGGGATTCTCCTTATTTCTCTTGCTGTGATAAAACACTGACCGAAAGCAACTTAGGGAGGAAAGAGTTTGTTTCAGCTTGCATTACCAGGTAGTCCATCACTGAAAAAAAAAAAAAAAGTCAGGGCAGGAACTTGAAGCAGAAACCATGGAGGAACACCACTTGTGCTGCCTCACTTACAGGGTTATGCTTAGCCAGCTTTTTTATTCAGCCTGGGACTACTTGCCCAGGGAATGGTGCCACCCACAGTAGGCTAGACCCTCTGCATCAATTAATAATCAAGACGATCCCCACAGCATCCTCAAAGGGCAATCTGACCAAGGGAATTCTTCAGTGAGGCTCACTTCTCAGATGATTCCAGGCTGTGTCAAGTTCACAAGCAATGCTGACACCCCTGAAATGCAGTATTGAAGGAAAATTGCCCCCAGTAAGCAGGACTTGGAGCAGTGTGACCGTAAAGTCATTCTGCTTATGTGGAGAAATGGGCAGACATATGACTGTGCAGAGACTCATGGGCTGTGGCTGATGAGGGACTTAGAAACACCATGACAGCAAAACTGATGACAAAGAGAAAGGCAAGGTTTATGGACAGACCTCCAAGTAGGAAGAAAAAAAGTAAGAAGATGTTTGTGTTTTCAGAATGGAAGGACTTTTTATTACATTTATTTATTACATTTATTTATTTATATTTATGTGTGTGCATTAGCATATGTGTGCATGCACACATGCATGTCCCTCCATACAGGTGTAAAGGTCAAAGGACAACTTTCAGGAGTCAGTTTTCTTCTTGCACTACTGGGTCCTAGGGATTAAACCCAGGTGGTCAGGCCTGGTGACAAACACCTTTCCGACTGAGCCATCTCACCAGTCCATAGCAATATTTAACAACCAAGAGGATTGGATAGTCCAATCTGTGGATTCTGTCTGGTCCACCTTTTTGCCCAGCCATGATGGAAGAGGTCGGTTAACAAGGCCTCCGCAACATGAGCTTCTGTTCACTGCCTCAGACCTTCTTCCTCCCATTGTCACACTGAGAGCCTGCCAGCAGCTGAGAGTAAAACTGAGTAAAACTGAGCCTCCAATATCTGTTACCAACCTGGTGGCAGGCTGATCACACTGGGCCCTCCTATCATGGAGTAAATAATCTGAAATAAATACTGTGCCTGGACACAGATGTGTCTTCATTGCATTCGGAGCTTCTTACAGAATGCCTTATATGAGGCAGGACAGAAAGACAGAAAAAATTATGGATACAGAAGGGAAATGTGGCAAAAAAAAAAAAAATCCCCTCATCTCTGGTCTTTGTCCTGCTGACAGAATCAGGAAACTTCAGACCCGACTGATAAAGACAAAATTGCTTACAAAGACAACATAATGCTTTCCTAAAGACATTTTGTCAAAGACAATAAATAAATTGTGCTTACTTTAGCCAAAATAGTGTACAATCTTGAGTTTGTAGCATTCCCCTCCAATTTCTAAATCTAAATAACACCCCCACAAAGCTCACTGTCCCATGAAAGGATTTTAGCAATCAGGAGGACTGGATAGTCTACTCTGTGGATTCTCAACGCCCCTGCCTCAAATCACCTAACCTTGCCCAGCCATTTCTGACCTTGTCCGGCCACAGTGGAAAGGAAGGGCTTGGTTATACAGAACCTCAACAAGTGTGAACTTCTACTTCTGAGCTTCTGGTTTTGTTTACAAAAGAAACTTTTTTTAACTTCAACCTTGCTGTAAATTGCACCTCTGAACAATATTTCAAAAGGGAGAGCAACTTTTTAACTTTTAGTGGCATAACTTGAGAGCCACCAAGGTCACATCCTACATACATCTATTAAAGAAGCCTAAGTGTGACTCTCCCTTCAGTAATCTAGACCCAAGCATGGGTGTGTCTTGTTCTTTCTCTGAGTCTCTCTCCTTCTAATAACGCTATGTTGAAGATCTAGATAAAGCAGTGATTCTCAACCTGTCAGTCGGGCCTCCTCTGGGAGTCAAACCAACCTTTCATAGGGGTCACCTAAGACCACCAGAAAACACAGATATTTACATTACGACTCATAACAGTAGCAAAATTACAGTTATGAAGTAGCAATGAAAATAATTTTATGGTTGGGGGTCACCACAACATGAGGAACTGTATTAAAGGGCTGTAGCATTAGAAAGGTTGATAACCACTGATATAAAAGAATGTCTTTTAGAGCCTGAAAGATAGCTTGATGGGCAAAGGCACTTGCCACTAAAGTTCCTGGGCTTGAACCCTGGAACCCACATGATGGGAGGAGAGGATCAATTCCTGGAAGTTGTCCTCTGACCTCTACATACTCCTCATAAAGCTTATGCATGCATACTCATGTGTACACACACACACACACACACACACACACACACACACACACACACACACACACGATGACTTTTAGTAGATCTCAAACTCTTCACATTGGCTCACTCTGAAATCCCTTTCTTCCTTATAGCCATGAATCCTGACTTTACCTGAATACAGGTCCCAAGGAAAAGGGAGCCCTTCTTGATGATGTAAGGGATGGAGCTGTGCCTCTGTTCTTACCAGCACCAACATTACACACTATCATAGCACTCTATTCAGATTTCTGATCATGTAACATCAGGTGAAGGTAACATGGGCCCATGCTCTTGAAATGCGCTGTTCTTGCCATGGCCATCCTGAAGCATCTTGATAAAACAGTGTGATGGGTTTTGCAGAGTCTGTTATGACACCAGCAACAGGGAGGGCCGTGTGAAAGCAGGTACTGCCACCTCACAGATCAGGCCACATCCTTTGCAGCTGCATTACCCTTACCCTACTGCAAGGGGCTAGCAGGCAACACCAGCTGTGACCCTGTAGTCACCCTACCTTACCCTATCCTGCTTGCCTTCCAGGAATTGGAGTCAACCTGCCTGCAAGCATGTAGTAAGTATGAGCTACTTACTAACTACATGATATAGACCTCCTTTTTGCTCAGAAATCTTTAAGAGGGGGAACCCCACTTTGTGTGGTGAGATTGAAAGATTTCTGTGTCTTCAGAACCATGCTTTCTGTTGCATTAATAATTCTTTATAAAGCTCTCCCTTCAGGGACAATTGGCCTTAGCCCTCCTCTCTCAAACCACCCACCACCTCTCATCCCCATCCCTAAGATCCAAAAGACAGAGTAAAGGCTGTGTATGCTTTTAATCAACACTCAGGATAGGATTGCTGCTTCTCTCAGAGCCAGGAACACAGGTCCAGGAAGGGAATGGAAACAAAGGTAGCACCATTCCCCCAGAAACCTTTTGGCAAAATTGTTGCTTTTGTCCCTGCAACCTTATATTCTGCTACCCTACAGGTCACAAAATCAATACACTGAACTGGAAGTTAAAACTGTTCCTGAGTGCCTGTCCTTTAACCCCAGCTATTTGTAAGTCTGATGCAGGAGGATTGCAAGTTCAAGGCCAGCCTGAGCAACTCCATGAGTCCTTGTCTCAAAATAGGAATGCTAGGTACATAATTCAGTGAGAGTGCTTGCCTAACACACAAAAGTATTAGGTTTCAAACCTGGGACAAATGGCTGAGGTGCCTATTTAACATATCAGACCAGATCGGACCACCAAATTTTCCCTGTATCCCTTACCTATTATAGGGCCTTCCTGGCTTGCATACCCTACACCCTACCCCAAAGTCTCCAGCCCAGGGACCTCTCTTCACTATATAATCCAACCATTTTGGTTATCCACTCTCTTTGTAACTTTGTGCCTCCTGGCTGCTATACCTGGTTCCCTTCCCCTCCTCTCTCCCTTCCTCTCCCCCTCTCCAGACATGCACAGCTCAGTCTGGTCATGTCCACTCTGGAGTTTCCCAGATGTCTCTGTCCCTGCCCTCCCACATATCTATAATAAACTTTCTCTTCCACCATACCTAGGAGCAGTCATGTTTCTTTTCCCTTTTATTTTTTTTTTCATTCAAAAAGACCCTGGGTTCAATCCCTGTGTGTTGGCTAGTCTTATGTCAACTTGACACAAGTTAAAGTCTTCCTCCACAAGACCCAAGCTGTAGGCAGGCCTGTAGGGCATTTTCTTAATTAGTGATTGATGTGGGAGCTTATGGTGGCTGGTGTCATCCCTGGGCAGGTGGCCCTGGGTTCTATAAGAAAGCCAGCTGAGCAAGCCATGAGGAACAAGTCAGTAAGCAGCACCCCTCCAGGGTCTCTGCATCAGCTGCTGCCTCCAGCTGCTCCTGCTCTGATTGAGTTCCTGTCCTGACTTCCTTCTATGATGGACTACAATGCAGGTGCGTAAGCCAAATAAACCCTTTCCTGCCCAACTTGTTTTTCAGTCATGGTGTTTCATCGAAGCAATAGAAACCCTAACTAAGACACCCCAGTACCATAATTTTTAAAAAAATTAAATAAAAGACTGCTCCCTGGTCTTCTGACTTTCTTGTGCCTCTATATCAACAAACAAAGCCAGAATTGTTGGTTGGAGCAACGGATTTCCAAGGAACTGCTGTCCTCACCCTGCTAAAGGAGTGTGCATCTGGATCAAAGTGGATCCCTTAGGGTGTTGCACAGCTGCAACAGCATATTAAAGTCATTGGAAAACCACAGCAACTCTATTTAGGTAGTTTAATTAATCACAGCTTGGAGCTATCAGGAGTCATCTTATCTTGTAAAGAACCATAATTGGCAGAGGGTCAAGCTGCAGGCCGAGGAAATGTAGAATGTGTAGAGGAAGACAATAGTTACCAGTAAGTAAGAGAACCTGGGCAGACATGGAAACAAAGACTACAACTCTTAAGAATAGTTTTCATTATTTTGTTATGAATGTTTGTGTATATGTATATGCCTGTGTGTGTTTACCTTGATTTGTCCTCTCATCCTTTTCATATAACGTACGATGGGTTCAATTTACATAATGGAGCTAGCTGTGGCAGTGCACACCTATAATCCCAACATCTTTGAGAAGGAGGTAGGAGGATCAAGAGTTCAAGACCAGCCTTGGTTACATGAGACCCTGTCTCATGTATCCAAGTAAGTAGCCATATCCTACTTAAGGCATTCATATTTTGAGACACCAAGGAGATAAATGAATACTGTGGTAGTTTGAATAAGAGTGACCCCCTCATGGGTTCATAGGGAGTAGTGCTACTTGACAGAGATTAGGAGATATGGCCTTGTTAGAGGAAGTGAGCTTTGGGGTCTCAAATGGTCAAGCCAAGCCCTGTGTTTCACTCTCTCCAAGATGCAGAACTCTCAGCTATCTCTCCAGCACCGTGTCTGCCTGCCTGCCACCACACTTCCTGCTGTGAGGAATTGACTAGCCCTCCAAATGTATGTAAGCCTCTATTAAATTCTTCCTTTTATAAGCGTTGCCATGGTCATGACATCTCTTCACAGCAACAGAACTTTGACTAAGACAAAAACCGAGGTGTCTGCATTCTCTTCTGGGAAGAGGTTTCAGTTGTATGCAGGATGGCTGTGGCATGTGAGGCAGAAGCATGAACGTGTCACTTTATTGGGAAATTAACTGTGACACAAGCAAGTGTGTATGAGTAATAAATTAACAGGAAGTAGATCATGATTGTATTAGTTACTTTCCTGTTGCTGTGATAGAATACCCTGAGGAACCCAAAACATTATACAACAAAAGAGAAAACAATCCAATCAAAAATTAATCAAGTGAAAAAATACAAGTGGTCAGTATTACAATCTAAACCATATTAGAATATCAGAATGTCCATCAGGATGTAAAACAGCAGGTATAGTGGTACACACCTGTAATCCCACCACTTAAGAGGTAGAGGTGGCAGGGATGGCAGGGAGACATAGCTACTACCTCTACTTAGACATCTTAGTATTCTACTGCTGTGAAGATACACTGTGACCAAGGCAACTGCTATTTTAAAAAAGCATTTAATTGTGGGCTTGCTTGTAGTTTTAGAGGGTTAGTCCATGATCATCATAGCGGGAAGCAAACAAACATGGTATTGGAGCAGCAACTGAAAGCTTTACATCCTGATCCTCAGGCAGTAGGCAGAGAGAGGGACTGAGACTAGTGTGGGTTTATGAAACCTCAAAACTCACTCCCAGTGGCATGCCTCCTCTAACAAGGACACACCTCCTAATCCTTCCCAAACAGTTCCACCAACTGAGGACCAAGCATTCAAATACATGAGTCTATGTGGGTCATTCTCGTTAGAACTACCACATCAGATAAAGTCAAATCCTTGACCACATCACAGAAAAGCATTTCTGCAGGATCAAGAATCGAGGTTATTATGATAGATCTGTATAGATAAAGGGCAGGACAAGTTCCTGAGACATGGGTGAAGGCTTCTTGAGAAACAGGACCCTAGGTGTCTACAATGGCTATATGAACCTGTGGCATTCTAAGTTACATTCTTTAAAAGATGTAATTTTCAGCATGGTTTAAAGATTGTGCAAAACAGCCAGGCAATGGTGGTACTCGGGAGGCAGAGGCAGTCTACAGAGCCAGTGCCAGGATAGCCTCCAAAGCTACACAGAGAAACCCTGCCTTGAAAAACAAAACAAAACAAAACAAAAAAAAAAAAAAAAAGATTAAGCAAAGCTTAAATGTGAAGTTTAACAATTAAGTAAAACAAATGAGCCGGTTTTACTTATTTCTCCCATCTTAAAGAATTTCCTTTTGTGTTGGACAGTGGTGTTGCACATCTTTAATCCCAGCATTCAGAAGTCAGAGGCAGGTGGATCTTTGTGAGTTCAAGGCCAGTCTGATCTACAGAGCAAGTTCCAGGACAGTCAGAGCTACACAGAGAAACTCTGTCTCAAAAGAGAAAAAAAAAAAAAAAGGAAGAAAAAAAAAGAAAAGATGGCTCAGTAGGTAAAGGAACTACCACAAAGCCTGACCACCTAAGTTCAATCCCCAGAATCCACAGTGTGGAAGAAATGAACTGACTCCCAGAAGTTACCCTTGTATATCCAGATACATGTGTGTATAGAATAAATAAATATTGTTTTCAAATTTTTAAAAAGAGTTTCATTTTGTTTGGGGGATTCTTTTTGTTGTTGTTTGGTTGGGGTTTTTGTTATTTTCTGTACAGCCTTGGCTGTCCTGGAACTCACTCTGTAGACCAAGCTGGCTTCGAAATCACAGACATCTGCCTGCCTCTGCCTCCCGAGGGCTGGCATCAAAGGCATGTGCCACCAGCACCTGGCAAGAATTTCCTTTTGTAAATGACACTCTAAGGTGGTTTTATGAGGCACATTATTTAGATTTAGAGGTGAGAGATTTAGATTTAGAGTGCCGATACAGCGAAACTCAAAATCACAAACATTCTGACTCTTAAGTAAGCAAGGCTCATTTGCTATTGTTTCAATTTTCCTTTATATATAACTTAGACTGGCCTTAAACTCATTCTAGAGCCCAAATTGGCCTCAAAACTTGTAGTGATCTTTCTGTGTGAACCTCTTGAGTGCTGAGATAGCAGACCCAGCCCCCACACCCAGCTGTCCTTTGTTGTTGGTAATGTTATTTACATCTTTATTATTTATTTTTAGTGACAGCAGGTCTGAGAACAACATGTAGGAGTCAGTTTCTCCTTCCACCCTGTGGGTTCTGGGTTGGGAGCTCAGCCAGTCAGGCTTGCCTTTACCCAGTAAGATGCCATACAGGATGCACATTTGTTCTTCTTAACATCCTTGTTAAAAACGACTTTAAGAAAAATGAATTACCTTTGTAGGCAATTATAGTTTTATCTGCTGTTTTCAAGTACCTTAACTTTCAGTTATCAGGAAAGGCTATGATTTACACAGAAATGTTATAGAAATTTGTAGCTTTGGCTGGCCTGAAACTTATGTTAACAAGACTGGCCTCGAACTCAGAGTTCACTGCCTCAGATTCCAAAGTGCTGGGATTAAAGGCATGCACCACCAGGCCCAGCAATATAAAAGTATTTTTCACTGAGCATGAAAAATATTTTTCACTCCAGCCCTGGAGGATTGCTGGGATTTGAGGCTTGCCTGGGCTACGTATAGTAAAAGTGTCTCAAACACCCCCCCAAAAAAATAGACAAAAGAAAACAAACAAAAAAACCCTATGTGTATTTGTTTTGTTTTATATTTTCCTTAAATTCTATACACTTTTCCAAAAGGACAACTCAGTGATTCTCTTCCAGAAGAACTGAGCTTGGATCTAAGAACCTACAGTTACATCTAACAACTCCTAGGGCATCCAATGCTCTCTTCTGGCCTCCATGGGCAACCATACAAGTGTGACACACATGCAAGAATGAATAAGTAAGTAAAAATAAATAAATATTATTTTTAAAAAGAAAGAACAGAACAGATTTTAGAGAAAAGACTGTGCCCACATCCCCAGGACCACCATCAAATTTAGTGATTTCATGGGAATGACTCACAGGCACTGTTATTCTCACAGTCGATTGTTGCTACTGGGAAAGAATGCAAAAGAAAGTCAACAAAGGGGAAAGGCTAGTTGAGGGAAGTCCAGGGAAATGAAGCCTCTGGCAGCTCTCCACAGTGCAGTCACACAGGATGTGTTTAAGCATCATCAACCACAGCCGCTTCTCAGACTCAGCAGCCAAGTTCAGGGTGCTCCCAGCAGCACACAATGCCTGGCAGCTACAAAACTTTCAGGCTCTCAGAGGAAGCTAGGTTTTCAGCTTGAAGCACACTGTTTATGCAAACAGCTTAATTGCAATAAACTATTCCTATCAGGTTGATAAGAGCGGCTGCAAAATCTATCAGTTTCCAACCAAGGGTTATCCCTGCAAGCAGGAATAATTGAGAAGGCATCTTGGAGCTGCTGCATCAGCCTCTTCAGAACCATTTATTGACAGGCCTTTGGCTAAGCCATACATGATTAAGTCCCTTGCAGCCCGGTGAAACCAACCTTCACAACCGAGCTTGGGAATTAAAACAAACCTCATTGACATAACTTTGTATTGGAAATATGATATGAGGCTTTTCCTGGGAAGACATGAAAACCTCTTTACCCCAGATCAGGCACAGACAAGAGACCAAAGAAAAGATTACACTCAGGTCTAGTTTAGTGAGCCTAGTGGGTTACTCACAAAAGCATGGGTGACTCAAAGGCAACTGCATCATCAAATACCCAACCTCAACATTGGTGACAACTCATGAACATTGCATCCCTGCAGCTGTCTCCCCCAACTTGCAGACAGGTCAGCCAGCAGGAGAGTTTCCTCTGTAGAGCAGTTACAACCTTGAGGAAGGGTTTTGTAAATTTTGTAACTTTCTTTCTTTCTTTTTACTGAACATAGATTCAACCCCCCTCAGATACTATATCCTGATTGTGGTTTCCCCTCCCTCTACTTCTCCCAGCGCCTCCCATCTGGTTCCATTCTATTTCTGTCTCTTATTAGAAAACAAACAGGCTTCAAAGGGATAATACAATAAAATATGAGATAAAACAAAAGCTAACACATCATAATAGGACAAAACAAACAAGGAAAAGAATCCAAGAAAAGGCACGAGAAACCAATATAGACTCAGAGATCACTCGTTGGCACAAAGAAGCTTCTAGTACAAGGATTAGATTACATCTAATTGAGTTGTTAGCCAAAGGAGTCTCATAGAAACCCCCAAACAACCTATGCTGTTGCCAAGACTATAGGTTGCTCTCCACAAACTGAAGCAAGGCCCTATTGTTGAACAACACCAATGCAACTCATTGAACATGGACAAGTCAAGCTGGTGCCTACATAGAGCCTTCACCTCTACATGCTAGCATCTTTGGTTCAGGGAGGTACTCTGGATGCTACCAAGGAAAGAATGTAACATCAACCCAGTGATAAACCCTTTGATCTATAATGATGTCCTGACTGTAACCAGCCAACACTTGATTTGACTTAAGGCCCACTCCATGAAATGGAACCAATACCCAGTGCTGCTTGGATGACCAAGAAATTGAAACTACATAGCCCAGGTACCCAGAGTAAAATTAATTACTACTGTTCTACTAAAAGAACATACCAAGCTGCCAAGGAAGCAAGAGACCCAGGTATAACTGGTAAGCCAAGATCACATGGAGATAAATGGATTAATAGAAATGGGTTAATAATTAAGAGAGAGAGAGAGAGAGCCAATAAGAAGCCTGAGCCATCGGCCAAACAGTTTATAATTAATATTAGCCCCTGTGTGTTTATTTGGGACTGAAGGGCTGTGGGACCCGGCAGGACAGAAACTTCTGTCAACAGATATTTGCCTTCATGCCTGACAAGCTAACATGTTTGGAATCAGTGATGGGTTAGCTTCCTATAGAGACACCTGTAAACTGGGGCTGTTGAACCGCAAGAGCAATTCATGGAAGCAGCATGGGTGCCCCGCAAAGAACCAGCCAATGAAGACAAGGAGATGGCCCTTCATCTGAGCAGAGGTTCTAGGGTACCACAACAGCTCAACGAGCATATGGAGAACAGAGTTTTGTCCCAGATATAGCTCAAGTGACACTTCCTGTAGTGGCTTTTTGTGGTTTTTGGTTGTGGGGTAGAGATTCCTTTAGATCAGTTAGGTATAAACATGAAAAACACATTCAAGGAAAGAATAAATCCAGTGGGAATTAAAAAAAAAACATAGCAATAAAATGACCCCTAATGACATTCTGCTGTACTTATATAAATAAGTCCCTTACTCAGCCATCATCAGAGAAGTTTCCTCTAGGAGCAGATAGGAACAAATACAAAGACCCACCACCAATATGTAGAAAGTGAGAGACCTTGTAACACTGAGTACTAAATAGGATGTGGCCATCAAATCCCTCCCCTCAGGGAACCCTGTGGAAGGTGAGGCAGAGAGAGTCTAAGAGCCAGAAGAGATGGAAAGAGAACCCAAGGAAATAAGGTTCTCCATTTTAACAGGATCGCCCCACATAGGAGCTAGCTCACAGAGACTGAAGCAGCAAGCACATGTGGAATAAAGACTTGCAGTTGGCTATAAACTATGTCTGACAGGGCAACACAGTACAAAAGTTCCTCCATCTTGTATTCTTGCTGAGACCATTTCAGGTTCACTGTATTTTGATCTCCTTGATGGGAGACTCCCATGGAAAATTACCCAACTCTACTCCAGGAATCTAAGGTCAGGATGTCTTAGCTACCTTATCTTAGCCTGTTTGTGTGGAACCCCCTAGAGCTAACTGCTTATCTTAGCTTCTGTTAAAGGGCTTGCTTCTGCAAAGTCACCCACCACCACCACCAAAGCTGTCAAGCAAGATGCCAGGACATGCTTTCTGCCTTCAAACACCTAGTGCTCTGGACACTAGGGACCACACCTATGTCCCCAAATACCTGGGTGTGGTCCCAGATGACTGGAATAAATACTTTCAATTGGCTATAAACTGTGTCTGAGTGGTCATCTCTGGTGGGCTGCCAGTAGAGATCTGCACTCCATGGGGTCCTAGAGCTGAAAGGAGAAGTGGACACATGCCCTCATGCCTAATCCAGAAGTTATCTCCCATCGATAACCACTTGCAAATGAAAATTTAGTTCTCTCCAAGGAAGTCTCACTCGGGAAACAAACTTACTCTTAAGGGTAGGCTGCATGCCCATCAGTAAATGGCCAACACAAAATGAAACTCAGAAGCATCTTTGGAGGTTCCCTTTCTTTCTCTTTTCTTTTTGTTAATCTATAACTTCCTGAGCTGTCTCAACTCTGTGAGTTTCGTTAGTTTCCTGAGACTTAGGAGCCTCCCTCTCCAGCCCAGGAGGCCATCTCTGCTCCAAGGAAATGTGTGGCTGCGGGCATGATGTCACATGCCTGTAATTCCAGCATTTGGGAGGCTGGGGCAGAAGAGCGCTGTGAGTTTGAAGCTAGCCTGTGCTACATAGCAAGATCCTGTCTCAAGAAAACAAAAACATCAACAAGCATTGGTGGCACACGCCTTTAATCCCAGCACTGGGGAGGCAGAGGCAGAGGATCTCTGTGAGTTTGAGAACAGCCTGGTCTACAAGAGCTAGTTCCAGGACAGCAGCCTCCAAAGCCACAGAGAAACCCTGTCTCGAGAATAAAAAATAAAAAATAAAAACATCTTTTTAACTCATCTGAGGCCTTGATCCAGGCACATAATAATACTGGCTGTGGCTAGAGAGTAGAGACTTAAAAAGAAAAACTGTATCAAGGTTAACATATGAGGGCTGGGAAGATAGCTAGCTCCGCAGGTAAAGGTACTTGGGGCCAAGCATGATGAAGTAGTTTATATGACCAGGTTCCATGTAGTGGAAGGTAAGAAATCTGACTGCAAGTTTCCTCTAGCTTCCACACATACTCCATGGAATGCATGCACACCCCCACCCTCACATAGACATAACAAATAAAGAACAAATGTTACAATAAAAACTTATTTTAGAAAGATCAACACATGAATGAAAAAAGTTAGCTGAGAACCACTGGAAGCCTTCCCCACCTGCACTTCATGTAACAGAGCAGGTCGAAGAAAAGCCACATTGTAGCTTCTCCACAGAGGAGGCGTCTCCTGCCCCAGGATCTGCCGTCTGAAATTCTTAATTGGTCTTAGAGGAACTGCAAACAGTCAATTCATTTATCTGGGGCAATTCTCCAGTTTCAGGACTATGAGTGTGAATGAGCTGGAGGGTTAGGGTTACAGTGAGTCCAAGACCATCCAGGGCTACATAGTACACTTAGGAGGAGGAGGAGGAGGAGGAACAGGAGGAGGAGGAGCAGGAGGAGGAGGAGGAGGAGGAGAAGGAGAAGGAGAAGAAGAAGAAGAAGAAGAAGAAGAAGAAGAAGAAGAAGAAGAAGAAGAAGAAGAAGAAGAAGAAGAAGAAGAAGAAGAAGAAGAAGAAGAAGAGAGATTAGAGAAACACTAGAGAGGAGAGGAGAGGAGGAGGAAAGGAAAGAAAAATCAAGCTCTGAAGCTGTTCCTCCAGGAGACACACTGGTCTTGCTCAGACTATACTGAAACTTCACTAAGATTTACAGTCCCTACACTGGGCTCTGTCCTTTGAATCTGGCCTCCCAATTCAAGAATACTGAAAGTCAATTTACTTAAAATCCCGTCATTTCTAATGTTTCTATTTAGTAATTTCCCATCCACTAACCCCTCCCAGTCCTGACCACAAATCCTAATTTGCAATGATGGTGTCTGTATCTGAAGATCAGCTCTTTTTACACAGAGTTCCCTCTTCCCTTATTGCAACAGTTCCTGAACAGAAATTGCCTTCTGGCTTTTTAACTTCTGTTCTTCTCAGTTGTCTCTGACTAGAGTCAGCACTGTGGGGCGTGATCCAGTCAGGGGTCAGTTGGAATTCAAAACAGCCTCCCAGCTGAAAAGGAATACAGAGTAGCCCTTCCTTCAAGGGAAGGGACACACCTTCAGGAACAGCTTTTAAAACCAGACTTTGGTAATTGCTTCCCTCTGTATCTTCTCGGAGTGGGGTATTTTGCTTCCTTCTGCGATTGCAAAATCACTGGATGCTTTTCACCAATCATAATCCTACATTTTAAAATCATCCCCAGTTCCCGTTCAGACATTATATCTGGAAGAGATTTTGTAAAAGCATCATCACCAGAAAATATTTTACACAACTTCACTAAGACACATCATGTTCCAGAACAGACAAGATGAATAATCCTACTTAGGGAGAGTTTCCAAATGTGCTTGTACAGCTTCCCAGTCTTTTTTCTTAATGGCTCATGCAGAGAGCAGCCTAGAAAAGATTCCTTTTCAGGGGTTGCTGCACTGTGAAGAACAACTTGCTTTTTACCAAAGTGTGCAGAGTACCAGAAGAAAAGTACAGTCCATCTAAGTCTGTTGTTGCAAACTGGGGACAGTCTGGAAAGCTGGCAGTAACAGCCAACAGATTTCACTGAACCATCCCCAAAATGAGGTCAGGAGTCTGGTCTGCCAGGAATGAGCGGTGTGTTCATGGTCCCGTGATGCACCAGCCTGAACTTGTGAGCTTTGGCAGACATCACAAGGAAGGAATGCAATTAGTTTTTGTAATAGTGCAATGAAACGCCTGAAACGGAAGGCTCCACTAGAGAACAAGCCCTCTCTTGTGGGCGTCTGTGTATGGCCCACACTGGCCCTCCAGCATCAATGCTGTCTGAGGCTCCACCGGGCTTCTTCACAGTCTTCAAGATCAAAGTCTGAATTTTGTTTATCAAGACTCTGACTGCTTTGAGTACAGTTTGTGCTGGAGCTGAAATAGCCAGCAGCAAGCAGTATCCGGTTCCAGGGGAGGGGCACATCCAGGCAATCAGAATGCCAGAATCAGGAGGAGTTCCCCTCATAGACAACACCCTTTGCTATAGCCAAGCTGTAGTCAAGCAGAACCACACAGCCGTATTACAAGCCCAGGCGACAAGCGAGACTTGCCTAAGCCCAATGACCTCGCTATTTCTGGAGTCCAGATGACCCCACGGAAAAGTATGCCCCTAGGCCACAAAATTATCCACCTTTTCTTTTCTTCCCCAATGATGAGGTGAGAGGGGTCAAAACCAGAGTCTTCTGTCTGCCAGGCAACTGCTAGACTGTTGAGCAACAACCACCACCCTTAAACTTACTACTCTCTGAGAGTCACACACTCAGTAGGAAGAAACGGCAAAATTCTAGAAATTCTCTGCCTTTTTCAGAGTTTTCAGAGTTTCCAAAAAGCAAAAGTCATAAAAATAATCCCAGCACTCCGGAGGCAGAGGCAGGCGGATCTCTGTAAGTTTGAGGCCAGCCTGGTCTACAGAGCGAGTTCCAGGACAACCTCCAAAGCAATACAGAGAAAAAAAAAAAAAAAAAAGAGCACCCTTTAGGGAATTTCTTTTCTTTTTGTATGTGTGTGTGTCCTCCTCTACCACTATCCATCTTATTTTCTGAGACTGTGTAAGGACTCAGGCATTATGCTGGCCTGCCTTGTCACTTGCCTGAATGCACTCAGGCAGTGCTCTGGTCAGCCCAGGGTTCAATGTCTACATAGTCTGCACACAGGTCCAAAGGATCCTTTAAAAGAAAGACCCACGCCCACTTACACTCTCTTTTCCAGCTCTCTTTCCCTCTCTTCAGTCCTCCCTCTCTCTGTGTCTTTACCTCTTTTCTCTCCTCCCCAACTTTCCCTTTCTAAAAAACTTCTCACTAAACTCTATCTGCCGGGCATGTTTGTCTCTCTGCCTTGGTCACCCTCAACCGCTATGGAATCTGCCATGGTCCCCCGTGAAAGGTTCCTCACGCTTTATCATAACACTGTTTTTCTCACTGATCGCGAGGCTCCTGTATTAAGCTAGACATCAAGCCTGTGGAAGTACTCCTGTCTCTGCTTCCCCAAGCACCCCAAGGATCATGATCTAGGCATTCGTGGCTTTTCACTTGGGTGCTGGGAATTACTCTGGTCCTTATGCTTGTGAAGAAACTTTTCACCTGCTGAGCCATCTCCCCAGCCCAATTTTCTTTTCAATACTCAAAGTATTTACTTTGTTGTTGTTTGTGGTCTTGTGTAGCTTAAGTTACTTGACTTTTAAGTCAAAGCCCAAGATGGCCCTAACAAGCTAGGCAGGTGTGGTCACTCATCTCCAACACACTATTAAAGAGGTAAATTATAGTAAAAAGCAAGGAAAGATGTATTCAACCTGGTCACACTGCAAATAAACAAAAATGTTCACTTCTGGCACCAACGTGATGATTAGGTTTAAACAGACCAAGAGGATACATGACTCAGCAGTCCTGGTCTAGCAGATTTGTCCATCATTGACTCATCATTATCTCAGCTCCAGTCCCTCTTACAAGGTGGTCTGATAAGTGTGTGAACTTCCTTCCTGTAAGACAAGCTACTCTGACACCAGGACTTTAGCCATTCTTTAATTCTTTGAAGGTCATTGTTTCAGTAGCCTGGTACTGCAAGTGTCTTTCTTTAAAATATCCTCTCTTGATGGGAGTATGGTTACAGGCTGATCCTGTATAACAGAAAAGAACCTTGAACTCCTGATCTTCCTGGCCTGAACTCACTATGCAGAACCGAAACTCACAGAAATCTACTGCCTCTGCCTCCTGGGTGCCGGAATTAATGGTGCACACCACCACATTCTGTCTAAAAGTACAACCTTGGTGGGCAAGTTTCCTCAAAAATATGGAGAATGTGCAGTTCACAGGGAGAATGAAGATGTTCACTCATTTACCGATTTCAACCTGGTACTAGGGGTAGGACCCAGGCCTTGCAAATGCTCAAGTACTCTACCATATAGCTACATGCCAGCCCCTTGTATGTTTTAACCACATATATATGGCCCTGTTATAGATATATAGAACATAAAATTTGCTATTGTCAGTTTTCATTTTGTTTTATCTTTGAGACAAATTCTTTCAGTATGATTCAAGTTGTCCTTGACTTTCTGATCCCCCTGCCTTGGTCAATCAAGTGCTGTTATCGTAGGCACGTACTTGGCTGTTGTAACTATTTTTGTTTGGGTTCCATTTTTAAAACAAGGTATTGATATATAGGCCTAGATGACTTGGAAATCCCTATTTAGACCAGGCTGGTCTCAACTGAGTTCTGCCTGCCTCTGCCTCTGTCTCCTGGGTACTGGGATTAAAGGCCCATGCCATCATACCCAACTCTGTTTTAAGACAAATCTCTTTTAGCTGAAGCTAGCCTCAGACTCACTTTGAAGCCAAGGATGACCTTGAACTCCTGATCTACCTTCATTCATCTCTCCCTGAAAGCAGTGGGATTACAGGTGTGCATCTCTACACCTGGTCCAAACTTCGGGTTGCCTTCACTTGACCGTTTATTCTATGTCCTTCTTCTGTATGGCTAGGTGACACTGAACAACTATATAATTTTGGGTCCTAGTTTTGGGTCTTCTCTATGAAATGGGAACTGTTATTACTGGCCATGGTGTTTTGAAAGGATGTTTGCTTGCCTGTTTTTCTTTTTTGAGAGAGGTGGTCTCGTGCAGTCTGCCAGCCTCAGTGTAGTTAAGGATGATTTTGAACTCCTGATCCTCCTGCCTCGACCTCTCATGTCCCTGGATAACAGGCTTCTGAAACCAGGCCTGCCCACCTTTGGAAGGGTGCTTTTTGACACTCTGTTGTCAGTCACACTAGTGAAATGTCTCAACTGAGTAAGTGATCAGAAAGTAATCATGATCACCATTTTCTACTTTGTTCAGAATGTTAAATATTGAATAATGCTTTGTATTCCTTGAAGGAAATAGAAGCAGGATTCTAGCCAGGAACAAATCAGAGCCAAAGGATACTTGCCTTCCCTGTGGCAACATGTGGGATATCTTCACCCACTCTTATTTGATGACACCATTCCTGAGATTGTGACACCCAAGCCTTGTGTGCGCCTGTCAACTGGTCACGTGACTTACCTCAGATTACTGTCCAAGTGTCCACATTCTAGGACACTGACTTTTTCTGACAAGTCAATGATGGAAGTTCCGCACCATAGAGCATCCCTCCCTGGAAGCCTTTTAAAAGCAAAAGTCTCCTAATGGGCAACTATCCCTGGGATCTCAGATGTGCTACACCCAGACCTTAAATGCATAAAGGTGAAAACATACTTCAAGACACAGCTTGAGTCTCACACACTGTGAGGCCCCAGTGTAAGCGGAGCTGGTTTACTGGTTTATCATTAAGCTATATTTGCATTTGGACAGAGACTCACAAAGTTGTCTGGGCTGGCCTTGAAATTGGGATTCACCTGCCTCAGTCTCCCAAGTAGCTGGGATAGTAGGCTGGCAATATCAAGCCTGGCTTATTCTATTTTGTTTCTCTTTATTTTGTTCATTTATTCACTCATGTACTTCAGGCTGGTCTCAAACTCCACCAAGAATGACTGTGAACTCCTGATCACCCAGTGCTATAATTCCAGAGTTGCTCCACTACCATCATAGTTGTGGTGCTGAGGATTGAACCCAGGGACCATGCAAGAAAGGCAAGACCATTACCAAATAAGCCACATCCCCAGACCTCTCTTTCTTTTAACCTAGGAATTGTGTTCCAAGTGCTCTTGGTTAGTGAAATGACATTGTACCACCCTTCAAAACAAGGAAAATCCAGCAGTCCACAGCTGCTGTGAGATATTTCAACTGTTAGTAATTGCTGCTGCATAAATGAATTCAAGATTAGTTGCTCACAACACACACTTTCTATCTCACAGTTCTTATAAGTCAAGAGTTCAGGCATGGCCTGAACCTGCATGTGAGCAGATAACACTGACAAGCCTTATGTCAGTCTTCCTGGAAAGGAAGCATGGATAGCTAAAGATAGAGGTGTTTCTTGTTTCTTTTTAAATACAGCAAAATCAGTACTGAGAGGACAAGCTCCATATCTGCTAATACGATTTCTTGCTTACAATAGCTACTTTTGTATCAATTTTTAATTTTTTTTCCAAGACAAGGTTTCTCTGTGTAACAACAGTCCTGGCTGTCCTGGAACTTGAGTGTAGACCAGGCTGGCCTTGAACTCACAGAGATACAACTGCCTCTGAATCCTGAGAGATAAAAGGTGTGTACCATCACTGCCCAGTTTAAAAATAATTTAAAGCTGGGCAGTAGTGGCAAATGCCTTTAATCCCAGCATTTGAGAGACAGAGGCAGGTGGATCTCTGAGTTAGAGGCCAGGCTGGTCTACAGAGCAAGTTCCAGCACAGCCTATGCTACACAAAGAAACTCTGTCTTGAAAAAAAAACTTTTTAATCATTCTTTAGCTTTACAAATGCTAGGAAATAACTATGACCTCCTGACATACAGCTGAATTAAGTATCACACACGCACATGCAGCTGAATGAGTACCTTAAAGACATACAGCTGGATAAGTGCATGCATGTGTGTGCACGCACACACACACACTTAAATGAGTACCATCCTGCACACACACCTGAATAAATACCACCCACACACATACAGCTGAATAAATACCACCCACACACAAACAGCTGAATAAACACCACCCTACACACACACACACACACACACACACACACACACACACACACACACAGAGCTGAGTAAGTACCACCTGAATAGGTACCACCCTCCATGCAGCCAAATAAGTATCACACACACACACACACACACACACACACACACACACACACACACACAGCTGAATAAGTACCACCCCAGAAACAGAAACAGCTGAGTAAGTACCACCCTACACACACACACACACACACACACACACACACACACACACACACAAAGCTATGTAAGTATTGCACACATACAACTGAAAAAGTACACTCTCTCTCTCTCTCTCTCTCTCTCTCTCTCTCTCACACACACACACACACACACACACACACACACACAAACACACCACACACAATCCATATCACCATACACACAATAAATAAATAAATATGACTTTTAAATTAAGAATTGCTTTAATTGAGAGCTGGGTATGGTGGTGCATCCCTTTAATCCCAACACTTGAGAGGCAGAAGCAGGTGTATGTCTGTGAGTTCAAGGTCAGCTAGAGCTGTTACTCAGAGAAACACTGTCTTGAAAGACTGGGGGAAAAGAGAATTGAAGGAGGGGGCGGGACGGAGCAAAGGAAAGAAGGAAGGAAGGAAGGAAGGAAGGAAGGAAGGAAAATAATTGTTTTAATTTTTTTTGAGACTGGGTCTAGCTGGTTGGTGGTGGCACACATATTTAATCCCAGCACTCAGGAAGCTGAGGTGGGTGGATTTCTGTGAGTTCAAGTCCAGCCTGGTCTACAGAGCAAGTTTCAGGACAGCCAGAGCTACACAGAAACCCTGTCTTTAAAAACCAAACAGAAGAACAGAGAGAGACTGGGTCTCCTGTATTCTAGCCTCACATCAAATTCACTACCATAGCTGAGGATGACCTTGAACTCCTGGTCCTCTGTCTCCACTCCTAAGGGCTGCAATTACAAGCATGCTCACCATACCTACTTTATTTAATACTGGGAGTGGAACCCAAGGCTTCTAGCATGCTTGGCAAGCACTCAAGCAACGATACACATTTCCAGGCCCTAAAATCTTTTTTTTAATTTTTTTATTCTTTAATTACTACTCATATTTACATATCCACCCCCCATTCCCTTGCCTTCCCATCCCCCCATGTTCCCCAGCAACCCACCCCCCCAACTCCTCCCCAGGGATAGTGAGGCCCTCCATGGGGGACCTTCAAAGTCTATCATATCATTTTGGGGAGGGCCTAGGCCCTCCTTGCTATATCTGGGCTGCAATAGTATCCCTCCATAGGGAATGGGCTCCCAAAGTCCATTTGTGCTCTAGGGATAAAGACTGGCTCCACTGTTAGAGGTCCCATAGACTGTCTTGGCCTCCTAGCTGGCACCCACATTCAGAGGGCTTGGTTTGGTCCAATGCTGTTTCCCCAGTTTTATGACTAGGGTCTCCATGCTATCAGTAGGTCAGGTCCACTGTTTCTTCGGGTTTCTCCAGCCCCGTCTTGGCTCCTTTGCTCATCCCCCCTCCCTCTCCACAACTGGATTCCAGTAGTATGGTTCAGTGGTTAGCTGTGGGTGCCTGTTTCTGCTTCGAACAGCTACTGGATGAAGGCTCTAGAAATGGTAACCAAGGTAGGCATCAGTCTCATTATAGGGGAAGGGTATCAATGACATCCTGTCCACCACTGCCTAGCTTCTTAGTTGGGGTCATCTCTGTGAATCCCCTAACATTTCCCCTGTGCCAGACCTCTCTCCAAACCTGTACTGTCTCCCTCTATCAAGGCATCTCCTTTCTTGCCCTCATCTATTCCTACCCTGTCTCAGTCCTCTTGTTCTCCACCCCCTCCCCTTCTTCCCTTCCCACCTCCTTCCTCCCCCTCCCCCCACTTTGTTCAGGGGTTCTGGTCCCCCTCCCCTTCTTCGAGGGACTATGCAATCTTCTCTTGGGATCCCCCTTGTTTCCTAGCTCCTCTGGCAATGTGGATTGTAGACTGGTAATCCTTTGCTCTATGTCTAAAAATCAAAAATGAGTGAGTACATACCATGTTTATCTTTTTGTGATTGGGTTACCTCACTCAGGATGGTTTCTTCTATCTTATTCTTATTAAACACCACCTTTAATTTAAAATGGAAAGATCTTGTTTTGTTTTGTAACAAACTAAAATAGACCTCTAAAGCTCAAAAAAAAAAAAAAAATTGGAAACCTCATTTCCCTCCAGTGTTCACTCAATACATTTACTTTTTAAATGTATACTGTTCTTGGTTGACAAATCATAGTTGTATACATAGTTGTATACACTAGATAGATAGATAGATAGATAGATAGATAGATAGATGACAGATAGATGACAGATAGACAGATGATACATGAGTACATGTAATATTTCTATGTATATGCACAATGTGGCAACACTGACTCTAATTATCATATCCTCACTCACATTTTTTTCAGTGAGACATTTGAAATGTAAATAGTTTTTCTGAAAAATGTAATACAACGTTACTGACTGTCACCCTTTTGTGCTATATATAGATCTCAAAACCTTTTGCTGAAGGAGGCAGAGGCAGGAGGATCATGAGTTCGAGGCCAGCCTGAGCTACACATTTAAAAACAAACAAACAAACAAACAAACAAAAAACTATTCATCCTGCCTATCTGAGGAGACTCAGAGAGTTTTGGGTGCTATGGTCATAGATATCCTCCTTCCTCTCTGAAATTATGAGTTTTGACCAACAGTCCCCATACCTTCCTCCTGCCCACTTCCAGCCTCTGAGAACTGGAAGTTCTTAGCCCAGAAGGTGGACACCACTGCTTTAATAAAACTTTAAAAAAACTTTTTAATCATTCTTTAGCTTTACAAATGCTAGGAAATAACTATGACCTCCTGACATACAGCTGAATTAAGTATCACACACGCACATGCAGCTGAATGAGTACCTTAAAGACATACAGCTGGATAAGTGCATGCATGTGTGTGCACGCACACACACACACTTAAATGAGTACCATCCTGCACACACACCTGAATAAATACCACCCACACACATACAGCTGAATAAATACCACCCACACACAAACAGCTGAATAAACACCACCCTACACACACACACACACACACACACACACACACACACACACACACACACAGAGCTGAGTAAGTACCACCTGAATAGGTACCACCCTCCATGCAGCCATATTCCACAAGTAAACAAAATCATGTAGCCTGTCTTTCTGTGGCTGGCTTTGCTCCACTTAGCAGGGTGTCCTCCACATTTATCTGTGTATCTTTGGTTGTCCTGGGAACTCACTCTATAGACCAGGCTGGCCTTGAACTCAAAAGATCCACCTACCTCTGCCTTCCAAGGGCTGGAAGTAAAATCGTGCACCACCACACACAGCTGATCTCCCTCCTTTTCAAAGGGCTAAAGGAAGTCCTGTTGCATGTGTAAGCATTTTCTTTATCCACTCACCCACTAACAGGCACATGGTTTGATCTTGACAACCTTGTGTTACACAAAAGTCAACATGGGAATGTGGCTATCCTTTTTATTGATTTATGTTTCTATAGATGAATACCTTGAGTAAAATTACACTCACATTTTTACCCACATGGATAAGCTTCATCTTGATCTGTTCTGGAACTTGCTAGGTAGAACAGCTTGGCCTTGAAGTCACAGAGATCTGCCTATCTCTGCTGTCCAAGTGCTTGGGTGCTGGGATTACAAATATTGGACACCAAGCCTGGCTGGCTTTTTTCATCTTTTAAAAAAATGTATTTATTGCTTGATTTTTATGAGTGTGGGTGTTTTGCTTACGTGTGTGTGTGTGTGTGTGTGTGTGTGTGTGTGTGTGTGTGTCTGTGTGTCAGTGTGTCTGTGTGTGTGCTGAGAATTGAACTTGATCCTCTGGAAGAGCAGCCAGTGCTATCTCTCCAGTTCCTCTTTCATCTTTTGACAAAAGCTATTCTGACAGGTATGAAATGTTATCGGCATTTCTGTAATAATTAGTGACATTCAGCTTCTTGTTTTATTTATTTTTGTTTTTGTTTTGAGAGGGGGGTATCCTAGGCTGATCTCAAATTAAACTAACTGCATAGCCTCCTGCCTCCACCTCCTGAATAGGGGGATGAGAGGCAGGGGCCTATAATGGGTCTTTCTTTGGACCCCAGCTCCTGAACAATGACCCAGAGACTTCATATTAAGTATGAATGCTTGGCCTTAGCTTAGGCTTGTTCACAACTAGCTCTTAAAACTTAAATTAACCTGTTTATATTAATCTCCATCCTGCCACATGGCTCATTACGTCTCCTCAGTATCGAATGTTCAACTTCCTCCATGTCTGGCTGGCAAATCTCCCAGAGTTCCTATCTCTGCACAGAAGTCCCACCTGTCCTCTCCTGCATAGCTATTGGTCGTTCAGATCTCTATTTAACCAATCAGAATATGCCTTAGGGAGATGAGGTTAAACAGAGACACATCTTCACAGTGTGATCAAATTTCCCAATAATGGGCCACTGTTGTGGGATATTTTGATCCAGCTCTGACACTTCCAAGACTGCCAATAAAGTTTGCCTTGAACCAGAGGGCAGAACTAGCTACTAGCAGACCAAAGCTAGCCATAGAGGTTTGGAGTATCCAGAACATATAAAAAGGCACAGAAAGTAATAGGAAGGAGATTAGAAAGATTCTCAGCCTTTTGGGATGAGAAAGGAGAGAGAGGGAAAGCCATTGGTCGTTTCTCTGACACTTCTCTGATCAGTCAGGTTCTTACCCCAATATCTGACTCCCAAGTTTTTATTGCTATAGAATAATCAGATAAATACTTCAGGCCATCATGCCAGGTCTTACATGGTGCTCAGGGTTGAGCACAAGGCTTTGTGCAGGACAGGTGAACACACCATTGGCTGGGCCCCAGGTGAAACTCACTATGTAAACCAGGCTGACCTCAAACTCTCAGAGATCCTCCTGCCTCTGCTTCCCAAGTGCAGTGCTGGAATTCAAGGCATATGCCACGACACCCAACCTTCACCTTATTTTTTGAGACAGGATTTCTCACTAACCCTGAAGCTCACTGGTTTGGGTAGACTGGCTGGCCAGTGATCTCCTGGAAACCACCAGTCTCTGCCCCACAGGTTACCATACCCTGGCTTTACATGGGTGCTGGAGTAAGGCCTCTTACTTTCACAGCAAATACTCTTACCCGCTAAACCATCTCTCCAGCCCTCACTTTTTTTTTCTTTTTTATCAGAAGATAACTTGTGGGAATTGGTTCTCTCCTTCTACTATATAGGCCCCAGGGATCAAACTCACATCAGAAAGCTTGTACACAAGTGCCTTAACCCACTGAGCCATCTCCTCATGCCTTAAACTAATTTTTACCCTTACAGTGGTAGAGATCAAACACAGTGTCTCTCACACATGCAATGCAAGCAGTCTGCAGCTGAGTCATATATGCAGTTCATCAACTGATGTTAATTATTTAAATGTTTAGTGAGTGTTTCCTAGTGAAGCCATTAGATCTTGACTTTTTCTTTTTCTTTTCTCTTTTTGGTTTTTTGAAACAGGATTTCTCTGTGTAGCTTTGGAGCCTGTCCTGGAACTCACGCTTAAGACCAGGCTGGCTTCGAACTCACAGAGATCCCCTTGCCTCTGCCTCCTGAGTTCTGGGATTAAAGGCAAGCGTCACCACTGCCCACTGCCCAGCTTTCTTTTTATTGAATAGTGTGTGTGTGTGTGTGTGTGTGTGTGTGTGTGTGTGTGTGTGTACATATCTGGGTTCTCTGGAAGAGCAGCCAATACTCTTAACCACTGAGCCATCTCTCCAGCAAGTTCCAAGTCATCTCAAGATGCATAGTAAAACCCCATCTCAAATAATAAAGCAAAACAGTATATACTGGTTGTCTCAACTTATATCTTACTAAAGCAATCACCGAAGTGAGAGATCATGTGCTTCATATCATGATTTTTCTCATAGTATAGATTGTAATTGAAAGGGAAAAAAAGCCTGAAAATTACCTAAATGCCCACCAATAGAGAAATATGTAATTATAGCTACATATGACAGTTTAAAAGAATAGGATAAAGGGCTGGAGTTAAGCGCATGCACTGCTCTTTCAGAGGACCTGTATGTAGTTTGTTCTGTCACCCATGTTGGTGGCTCACTGCTAGCTATAACTTCAGGTCCAGGAAAATCTGAAGTCTCTGACCTCCACATAAACAGTATGTTGCATGTAAGTTAAAGCCTTTTGTTCTGTGATGTATCCACAACTACCCCTGCTCTTTACTGCCCTCCTCTCACTGAAATGTGTCCATCCCACCACTTCAGTTTATATATATCCAAAGGCAAATTGAGCCTCAAGTTCATCCTTTTTGTATACTTAGTGTGTGTACGTGTGTGCCCCTACAAGTGGGGCCGGGGATCTAACAAGCCAGGAAGTAAGTACCTTCACCTGCTGAGCCATCTTGCTAACACCGAAAATGAGTCTCTTTTTTGTTTTGTTTGTTTTTCGATACAGGGTTTCTCTGTGTGACAGTCTGCCTGGCCTGGAACTCACTTTGTAAACCAGGCTGGCCTGGAACTCAGAGAAGATCCACCTGCCTCTGCCTCCCAGGTGCTGGGATTAAAGTCGTGTGCCACTGCCACCACCACCCAGCTCAAAATGAGTTTCTTACATGCAACATATAGTTTAATTTTTTAAAACTTAGAGTTTGAAAGCTTGAAAGATATTTTGACGTACAAATTTTGGTGTTTGAAGGGGCTACTTATCATCTCCTAGAAATGTGTGCCCTTCTGCTCACACTGACAATATGACATGGCTTTGGGGTTGGGGAGTCTTCTCTGACTGCTTGAACCAAAAGGATCTCCTCATGTGAGAGGAGGAGGAATTTCGAGGCATCCTGGTCCCCTAAGAAGAAGGCTTGGAATGATGTGCTTTGCAGGGTCCTTCCAAAGGTGCAGATAGGCATTCTCTATAAGGAGTCCACCTTCTCTAGAGGACCTGTCTTTTGTGGAGTACTCATCATGTGCAGATTGCCATGAGTCTGTGAGTCACGTCTGGGTTCCAATATAGTCCTCATGTAAAACAATGAAGGATCTTATTATCTAAGGAAATGTTGATTTAACTACTGGGTTTTCAAGTAGGGGAATCCTAGGTTCAATTTTTGAATTTTTGATGAAGTGTATATGTGTGTCTCCTGTCATATTGATTTTTATTGTCTGACTTGGGCTTCTTCCTTCATCTTCTCATTTATTTAATGGCTAACTTCTGTGGGAGTTTTGGTAAGTTTTGGTAGATCTTGAGCCAAAGAGAAGCAGCTGTGTCCCTGGAATAAATAGTCACCCTACATAGCCACTGGCTTTCAGAAAGTCTCTAACCAGAAATGCCTTTGGGGCTTGGTCTAGAAACAGTGACTAAGCACTGTCAGGCAGAATGCCCTGTGTGCACTAAGGTATGAAACATTACCTGTTTGGTGAAGCAACATTACATAACTGCTATGCCTGAGCCTTTCCAGTCCAGTGACTCATCAGTTTCATAGAGTCATTCATCAACATCATTATCCTGGTCACCATCAATTACTGTTTGCAGAGAACCCACACGGAGATGACAGTATGCTCAATGCCTGGGAGAGCACAAGGAAGACAAAGAATATAGTTGCTAAAGTAAACTACTTGGGACACAGATCTGAATATGAACCACAGAACAAACATACCTGTGAGTCCAAGCCTACCTGTGTCACATGTGCTAGAACCAACTCACTGAAACTCACCGTGGGGCTGCACAATGGTGATTTGTGTCGCAAACAGCAGGGGCAGATGGTCTTCCCACACGAGAGATGTTGAGAAAGGCTCCCATACTCTTCGAGGATCCCAGAATCAGGCTCCAAGGGTTTAGAAAGGCAATTGGGTATGCTGACTTGTGCCTATAACCCTATTACTAGCACTTGGGAGGAAGAGGCAGGAAGACCAGGAGTTCGAGGTCATCATGGCTACATTGTGTCTCATTTTTAAATTTCCAAGTATTAAAGCCATTTTATTCATGTGGATTTTTTAATTATTTCTTACATTTTGTTTATTTAGTGTGGGTACACACATGCTATAGTACGCATGTGGAAGTCCAAGGGCAACTTTCAGGAACAAGTTCTCTCCTTCCACTATTTAGATTCTGGGGATTGAACTCACCAGAGTCTTTAGCTGCTAAGCTATCTCACTAGCCCCTTATATAATGAATTTAAGAGTAGCCTGGGCTACATGAGACCTTGTCTCAAAACAAAAACAACAACAAAAGAATTTGGAAAGGCCCTTGTTAACCACTGTGCCAAACTCTCCAAAAATCTTTTTATTATGTTTCTGACTGAGGATAATACAAATTTAGTGATCACCAACTCTAAAGATTTTGAGAGTGTTCAGATTCCAGGGGAGATTTCTTGTGTTAAGAAATTGAAATCTGGGACTGGACTGGGTTAGGAACACTGATAACGCTTCCAAAGGACCTGAGTTCAATTCCCAGCATCCACATGGCAGTTCACAACTGTCTGTAACTCCAGTTCCAGGGGATCTAGCACTCTCACACAGACATACATGCAGGCAAAACACCAATGTTATAAAATAAATCTTAAAAAGAAAAGAAAGAAAGGAGAAAAAACAAAGAAATTGAAATCTTAGAAAATTCCATTAGGAAATTCTAGGACTAGAGAGTTGGCTCCATAGGTAAGGCAATTGCTGAACAAGTATGAGTTAGAATCCCCAGAATCTACATAAAATCGGGACACTTTAAGGTTCATCTGTAACCCCAGTTGTCTCCATTCAGTAGCTCCTGATTTAAAGCATTTCAGGTGGGCATTGGAGTTGCAACAAGATCATTTACCATTATCACTAATTCCAAATTCCTCCTCGATGTTTTACACCCTCTTTATTTCCATCTTGTGCTAGATTGAGGAAGAATAGAAAGAAAAACAAGATAACAACACTAACTTGATTCTTAGGGCTGGAGATACAGTTCATTCAGTAGTTTTTGCCTAGCATGCACAGAACCCTGAGTTCCATTCTCTGCACTGCCTAGAGTGGGGGTGGTGGCTTGTGCCCATCAACTCAGCACTTGGGAGGTGGAAGCAGAAGGACCAGGAGTATGAGATTGTTCTCAGGCCATATAACAATTTCAAGACCACTCTAGGCTCCATGAGCCCTGTCTCAAAGACAGACAGACAAGCAGCCAGGCAGACCAACAGACATCAATTTGTTCCATGTGAGGAGCACATTCAAGCTTCCTATTGAACTTAAATAGGAACACAGCAGTTTCTAAGCAGGTCCTGTGTCCTCAGTGTGGGGCCAGTTGCTGGTCCTGAAAACAGGATGGATGTCTGCTGACACCCTGTGCTTGGAATCTGTACACTGAGGCTGGCTGGTACATAGCTGCTTCTTGCTTGGGAATATACCAGAAGAGAATGCCACACCAATTACACAATTACAGCCTAACCCTGTAAGTTGAAAGTTTTCCCAGGAAGCCCAGTACTCACCTATAGAATCAGGGCCTTCACTTCCCTCCCACTCTCCAGTGCAAGGCTCTCAGTGACAAGGAGGTCTCCCTAATTCCTCCTGATATTGCAGCCTGAGAAAGAAGAGAAATTGGAGCCAGGGGCCAGCCAGCCCTAGCTGCTGAGCGAGGATGGAGAGACCTCCTTGCCTGTCACAGTAGGGCTCTGTTCCATGGATCTGCCCAGTGTGCTATTCTCACTAAGAATTGGAAAGCGGCCTCTGTGGAGATGCCCTGCCCTCCATGTGTTCATGATGAGGTCAGAGTTCTTCTGTCTATTGACCATGTGAGGTGTCTGGTCCCAGGCTCTTGTGAACAGAGATAACAAGCAGCAAGGACTGGAGCTGTAACCTCGATGGAGTAAGTCACACATGAATGAGAGACAAGGAGCAGAGGTTGAAGCAGTTGCTCTGTGTAGCACGAATAATAAAAACCGCAAGACATATATTGGGGTCCAGGCTGAAGATCAGAAAAGCAAAACAGCCAAGCCACTAGAGAGTTCATACCTTTACAAAGGCTAAGCCCACAAAGGGGCAATCTTGTCCTCAGCGTGACTGCAGACTGCAATGCTCTCCACCAAAAACCTCAGACTGCACTGAGCTCCTGCCTTATATTCTCTCTAGTGCTGGGATCAAAGGTGTGAGCTCTGTTTCTCTCTTAGACTGAATCACTCTCATGTAGCCCAGGATGGCCTTGAACTCACAAAGATTCATCTGCCTCTGTCTCCTGAGTGCTGGGATTAAAGGTGTGGCCATCACTGCTGTTCCACTATGGCTAATTAGTGGTTTAGGTGTGTGGCTAACTAGTGGCTTAGCTCGGCACTCTGATTTTCAGGTAAGCTTTATTATTCATAAACAAAATGTCACCACAGCTCTGTCCTCTATGACCCTGCCTGCTCTGAGGAACCCACCTCCCTGGACACTGGTGAGATTCAGAACAGGGAAGCAAAACAGAGTGTGCACCCCAAGCAACTGCAAAATAGAAGGAACCAAGCGCTTTCAACAGCTACTGGGTGGGAAAACATAACCAAGAAACTTTAGAGAAAACTAGAAGTAACCTTCATATTACTCATTGACATTTTAAAAATGAACTTACTTTAAAAGTGAATTTATAATGAGACCAGTGACCCAATAGAAAATGTACAAAGAACATGAACAGTTTTTTTTTTAATAGAGAGATCAAACAGACTATGAAATAATACCACGTGATCAATGGGCGGTGGTGGTGCTCACCCTTAATCCCAGCACTCGGGAGGCAGAGGCGGGTGGATCTCTGTGAGTTCGAGGCCAGCCTGGTCTACAGAGCAAGTTCCAGGATAGGCTCCAAAGGTACACAGAGAAACCCTGTCTTGAAAAAAACAATAAAAAAAACAAAAGCAAAAATACCACATGAATCTCAGAAGCATCATGCTAAATGAAGATGTAACAAAGGATACAAACTACACATGGTTCCTACGAGGTTCGTCTTTCCTTTCTTCCTTCCTTCCTTCCTTCCTTCCTTCCTTCCTTCCTTCCTGTCTGCCTTCTTTCCTTTTCTTCTTCCCCTGCCATTCCCTCCCCTCCTTCTTCCTTCTCTCCCTTCCTGATTCCCTCCTTTCCCCTTTCCTTCCTTTTTCCCCTCCTTGCCTCCCTTTCTCCTCCCCGTCCCTCTTTTTTTCTTCCCTTCCAGAGAAGCTAGACCTAAACCATCACACAGAGTCTCACAGTTCATGTCTGCAGTCATTTTCTACACTACCTCATTAACTTCTTCCTTGGATGAGACCACATCAAGTATAGCAGGTGACAAGAGATTTTTTTTTTTCTTGTGAGACAAGGTTTCTCTGTGTAACAGTCCTGGCTATCCTGGAACTTGCTCTGTAGACCAGGCTGGCCTTGAACTCACAAAGATCCTCCTGCCTCTGCCTCCCAAATCCTGGGATTAAAGGTGAGTGCCACCTAGCAGACAAGACACCCTTTCATTCTTCCTGTTCTGCTTCCTGGCCAGCACACTTAAATTTTGTTGTCATACATACAATTCACAATCATCCTAACCCAATTTGCAGATAGTCGGTAGTTTCATTTGAGCACATCCTCCTTGTATTCAGGAGGCAGAAACAGTAGGAACTATTAACAGACTTGTTGCAAAGAAATGGTTGGTACAATTGTGTGGGCTGACTAGGCAGAGCAGGACATCAGAAAAAGCATGGCAGAACTCTTTGGGAAAGTCAAGACCATGGGTGGATTCCTTTCCTCCCCAGGGAAGTCCTTGTCTAATAATTAATGCTCTGTGAATATTGGCAAAGGAAGACATCCATGGTATGACAGCAGACAAAAAGGACAGAGGAAGACATCCATGGTGATTCTGGACATAAAAGACACAGAGGAAGAAACCCATGGTGATACCAGATGTAAAACAGAACAGTTGGAGAGATGGCTCAGCAATTAAGAGCACTGGTTGCTCTTCCAGGGGATTCCCAGCACCCACACAGTGGCTCATAACTCTCTGTGACTCCAGTTGTAGCAGTTATGATGCCCTCTTCTGACACCAGCTATGTGGTACACAGACATACATGTAGACAAAACACATAAAGGAAAACTAAATTTTTTTATTTTTTTGAAACATGGTTTCTCTGTGTAGCTTTGGAACCTGTCTTGGAACTCTCTTTGTAGAACAGGCTGATCTCAAACTCACAGAGATTTGCCTGATTCTGCCCACTGAGTGCTGGGATTAAAGCCATGCACCATCACCACCCAGCAAGGAAAAATAATTTTAAAAATAAAAATAAACAACCACATAGTGGTGGTACACACCTGTAGCCACAGCAGTTGAGAGGCAGAGGTAGTCCAGTCTCTGAGTGTGAGGCCAGCCTAGTCTACAGAGTAAGTTCCAGGACAGCCAAGGCTACACAGAGAAACCCTGTCTCAAAAAATCATAAGTAAATAAATAAATGAAATAGACAAAGACAGCTATGGTGTGACACCAGATATAAAACAGAGGAAGACAGTTATAGTATGACACTGATTGTAAAAAGCTGCAGTTTTGATGTCATGTAAGACCTTAGACATTTGCTAAGACCTTAAGTGGTAGACATTTTAGGCTTCTGGACCTATTTTACTAGCATGATTCTTGGCCTCTGAGAAAGGTCTGACAGCATCTGGTTTATACTCTGCAAGCCTGACAGCTACACTATCCCCACCATCACCTGTTCTCTCTGATGGAAATACCCATCTTTGTTCTCCAGGTCACCACTACAGCTGGGCAGGATCAATGGCAGTTATAGACTCCCTGAAAACTAGGACCAGGTGCCAGGTCACTATTAAATGAGCTGAGGCAGAGTCAGTAACAGACTGTGAGCCCTTACAGTTTGGACAGAAATACCTGAGTCATAGAGTCACATTCTCCATGATGAAGGACATCAGCCAGCTTTGTCAGGGTGCCTTTAAAAACAGTGAGTAACAGACAGCTCATTGGACTTTTCCAAGATGAAATCTCAATGAGCAGAGACCCCTCAATCAGAGAGACTCAGTATCTATATGAACCTCATGTTATGTGAGGATATAATTTGTTCTCTGAAAGCTTCCTGTGTTAGACTTTTGAGAGAGGCAGGGCCTAGTGGATGGTGTTTAGATAACAGGGCCACCACTCGTAGAAGGAATGCTGTTCTCACAAGACTGGGTTAGTTCTGCAGAAGCAGACTGATATGAAAGCAAGAGTTTGACCCACTCCTTAGTTCTTTCATTCTCCCCTGCATGTGTCCCTTCAGAAAACACACATTGTCCTTTCCCTCTCTCTAACATATTATGACACAGTCAGGAAACCCTTCCTATGACTCCCAGACCTTTATCCTCCAACTGTGAGCCCCAGTCAATCTCTTCTCGATATACATTATCCAGCCTTGGGTATTTTATTACAGTAACAAAAAATAATAGACTAGGACATCTCACTACTTAGGGACCCCCAAAACAAGAAAATTACCTGAGATATTAGGCCAATAGTAAAAAATGATTCAGAGGAAATACTGATCACTGTCTACTGCTTCATTGAACTGTAAGCCACCCAGCACAGGAGTATAGCAGTGTGGGTCATAGAGAGACTCAATAAGCACTTTCAAAATGAAAGAACTGGAAACCACCACTTACTGCATCCAGGCAGTGAGCCTCTGTCATCCAAAGCTCCCTGCCCTTCCCATCTCAACACTTTACACTTTCACCCTACCAAGAACATGTGGAGGCTACTTGAAAAGGAAGAGTCCAGGCTGGAGAGATGGCTCAGAGGTTGGGAACACCAGCTGCTCTTCCAGAAGACCCGGGTTCAATACCCAGGACCTATATGGCAGCTCACAAACTGTAACTCCAGTTCCAGGGGAATCTGATACCCTCGTACAGACATACATGCAGGCAAAACACCAACGCACATAAATATAAATAAATAAATCTTAAAAAAAAAGAAAAGAAAAGAAAAGGAAGAGTCCAGTCCCACAGATCTGACCAAAGCACTAGATGTCAGAACCAAGCCTGTGTTATTCTGGCCTCCTTTTCCAAGGGAGCACCAAGCAAATTACATCTGAACTACTCAAGACCCTCTGCCTCAAAAAAATACCTTTTCTCCAGTGGATTGGAATATTTTATAAGAAGGGAAGAGGAGGGGGAGGGGAGGGGAAGAGTAAACTGCGATAGAGGAGGAAAGAGAGGGGAAATGGGGGAAGAGGGAGAAGGAAAGAATGAGGAAGGGAGGAAGAGGAATGAGGAAAATTTGCTACATTTAACTGCAGTATTTGTGTGGCTTTTCGTTGACTGGTGGCTCATTTTTCAAGGATATATGCATCTTAAAGAGAGAAACTCTGGAAGTGGCTGGTTTATATTGCCACTGCTATTCCATCTCATTTCCCACAGTCTTATGAGGTCATCATCTTATAGCAAATGAAGCCAAGGCTTTTAAAGAGCATATCACTGGTCTCAAGTTTCTGCTTGCAAGAGTTAGACTGAAGTTCTCTTCCTCATGAGTCGAATGGTAAATTGGGTCAAAGGATAATGGAAGTTGTTCCTTGTATTGATTGGTTCATTATTTTTCCAATGAGTGTGGATGAGATGGCTCTGCAGATGGAAGGAGAGATCTGACTTCTATCTGATCTCTACATGTGTGCTATAGCACTAGATTGAGTGTGCACACACACGCATACACTGTAATAATAATAGTAGTAGTTATTATTATTATTATTATCAACATCTCCTCTTGGAGGAGAAGCAGAACTAGTTACATATCCATTTCGCCGCAGAAGCTCTCAAGGCCAGAAATTTTGTTTCATACTCTGGTGACTCATCTGTGATAGTGGCATCTCTTAGGCCAATGTGGCTAATTTTCTGGAGATCCTGGGATGTGATCCCAGAACTCAATAGGTCTCAAGTGGACTCAGGACATATAAATCCTGTGCCTTTCTCATGTCCTTTGTAAGCTTTGAAATGTTCCCAGGGAGCTTGGAACTCCCTTGTTGCTTCTTCCTGTGTGTCTGCAGAATGTGTATATATGTTTGTGTGTGTTCTTCTTCCTGTGAACAGGCTGGCCACGAACTCACAGAGATCCACCTGCCTCTGCCTCCCAAGTGCTGGGATTAAAGGTGTGCGCCACCACCGCCCATTCACCTTATTTTTTTGAGACAGTCTCTTTCTGAACCTAGAGCTCAATGATTAGGCTAGACAGATGGCCAGCAAACTCCTGTCTGAATCCTGTCTGAATCTACAGTACTGGGATTACAGGCACATGCCACCACAACTGGCACCTTAACCTGCTGAGCCATCTTGCTGACTTTGTTTTTGCTCCCTGGATGTGACCCTCCTTGAGTGAAGGCACTAATTATCACACAGCAGCAACATTCCACTTGGTGCTCCTTTAGAAGCTAGGAAAGTGTATGGGGGATAGAGGGCTGTGTAGAGGCGTGGAAAACAGAGGCCTTCTCCCAGTGTACATGCTAATTAGACTGAGAATACCCACTTGAGTGATCCTTGCACTCTAGACAGAAAACCTAGGATGCCTGCCAAGGAGACACTGAGGCAGAACAGCCTGTCTCCAAGACTCACCACATCGCCATGTGACTGGGTGACAAAACCTTCTGTTGACATCTGAATCTGCTTATTGGAGAGGAAGGACAACATCTGGACAGAGTATCTTATGAACAGCATGCATTTAAAAGAAGCAATTGTTACTTCTAAGGTAGACAAATGCAGCTTAGCAACCTGAGATCCCACTTGGCTTGGGCTACACACATACACCCCTCTTCTGTCTACACACTTGGCAATCTAGGACCCCAACCTGTGCATGCTATGCAGACACCTCTTTCCTAATAAGGCACCTAGTAACCAAGCACCCCACCTTGGAGCATGTACTCCCTGCTCCAAACAATAGATCAAGTTTCTCTTCCCTTTGACAACCATCAAGTGTGAACAATCTCTACCCAAACCTATAGCTGAAGCTAGATAGTAAAGGGGCCACCAATCCAGCCTGAACTGGCTTTGGGTGGGTCTGCAGTAAGACAAACTGTGTCCTTCAGTGAACTTTGAGAGAGAATCTCCTATTTACTCTCTTATGCCTATGCATAATTAGACATGCATACAATTAAAGTCAGATGCATTGTGGGAAGGAACATTCACAGTCAAGATTATATGACTCAAATCTGTCAATCACAATAGAAAACTACCCCCTGGACATTGTGGCACATGCCTGTTGTGGGATAATCTTTTTGTACACTGTAAATATGTGTCTCTGCCTAAGGCAACTTCTAATTGGTTTAATAAAGAGCTGAATGGCCGATCGCTAAGCAGGAGAGATTAGGCAGGACTTCTGGGCAGAGAGAGGAACTGGGGATGAATCTAGGCTTGGAGAGAGACACCAGCGAGACATGGAGGGAGTCGGACATTCAGAATGGAAGGGAAGTAAAAAGCCACATGTCAGATGTAGATTAATAGAAGGTTAATTTAAGTAATGAGCTAGTTTGAAACAAGCCTAAGCTAAAGGCTCATATTCAAAAGTAATAAATCTCTGTGTCATTATTTGTGGCTGAAAGTCCAAAGAAAGCCCAATGAAAAGCTTACTACACCTGCCTTTAGTCCCATCTCTAGGGAGGCAAAAGCAGACAAACTGAGTTCTAGGCTAACCAAAGAGTCTAGCAAAACCAGTGCTGCATCCCCTTAATCTCAGTACTTGAAAAGCAGAGGCAGGTAGAGTCCTGAAAATTCGAGGCCAGCTTGCTCTACATAGTAAGTCCCAGACCAGCCAAGGCTGTGACAGAAAGACCCTGTCAAAAAAAGGGGGGAGGAAGGAAGGAAGAAAGGAAGGAAGGAAGGAAAAAAGGTAGGAAAAAAGGTAGGAAGGAAGGAAGAGCTCTGTGGTATTGGCAGAGGCAGGAAACTCTGAGTTTGAGGCCAGCTTGGTCTACTGAGAAAGTGCAAGGATAACCAGTGCTATACAAAGAAACCATGTCTCAAAAAAACAGAAAGAAAAAGAACTCTAAAAAGTAGAGAGAACTACCCAAATTACACAACTTAGTATCCATCCCTCATTCCTTGAGATCCCATAAAAAATAAAATAAAAAAACAAAGCCTGACAACCTGAGTTTGATCCCTGGGACCTACATAGCAGAAGGACAGAACCAATCCCCACAAGTTACCTTCTGACTTCTACACGCATGTTGTGGCACATGCTTGTGCACACACATAGAAACACAGAATAAATAAATGAAATTATTTATAAATAAATAAATAGCACAAGAACCTGGAAACACCCAGCCCAGACCCTGGCCACTCATGATGCTTGCTTGGGTCAGACTATATTTTATACTGAGCTCTTCCTTTGCGTTTCAGCTGGCATCTTAGCAGTGAACCCCAGGAAACAATAGCTTCCTTATTCAGAAATAGATCGATTCTTCAAAGACATGGCTTCTTTGTGAGAGCATGTAGACTTCACGATGAAGTCCAGATGTACTTACTTAAACCACAGTCACGGGTCCGAAACCTATTTAGGGAGGCAACAGCTGTTGCTGTGGGGAAACTGGGGGAGGGAACAGGAGACTATGGAGTCAGTAACTTAGCAAAATTTCCAAATGTATTGTGGGGAGAGTTTCCTGGTTTGGGTTTTTTTTTTTTTTTTTTTTTTGAGGGAATCCTGTAGAGAATTTAAGATGCTCTTGACTATATGGCTCTAGTTCTTTTTTGTGATCTCCAAAAAATTATGTATATATTATTAGGTTTTGAATTTGATGAATAAATGGACCCCACTTTTTTAGTACCTGAGATTGTCATTTAAGCATGGTACCTAATTAAGCTTCTGAGCCTGACCTTGAATCCATCCTAGGAAAGGTGCAGGGCTTTTGTCTCCTAGCCACACCCAGGAGGCACAAGGCAAAATGACCTACTGAAGTCTGGTGGGACAGGAAAGTTCAGATATCAGCCCAGACTGGGCAGCATACCTTCTGCATGGCTCATCTGTCTTTTCCTCCTTCCAGGGTGACATCAGATGAGCTGGCATCTGCATCAAAGTCAAGAGACTGGCCTAGAGGAGTCTTGAAGCTTTACTTCCTAAGGCCCCAGTAATCACATTCTACTTCTCCAGGTGCTCTGGGACTCCCAGAGTTGAGTTTGCTAACTGAGTGATGGGGACTGGCAGAAGGGTAGACAGCAAAAGCTCAGCTCCCTTTTTTAAACCATGCTGGCCTGTGTTGCACTTAAGCATAGTACCTGCATCTCTTAGGAACTTTTTAAAAAGTAAATTCTAGAGGCTAGGGAGATAATTCAATGTGTAAAGCGTTTGCTGTTCAAGCATAGGGAGCTGAGTTTTCAGATCCCCAGCATCCTCGTAAAAGCCAGACACCAGATTATGAGGCTATAAAGCCAGAGCTGGATTAGGAAAAGAAGCTGAGGCAGGCAGATCCCTGGAGCTGGATGACAAACAAGTCTAGCCAAGTTGGTGATCTCCCAGCATAGTAAGAGACCATCTCAAAATAATAATAATAATAATAATAATAACAGTAATAATGATAACAACAATGGGGAGAGTGACTTAAGACCTCTGGATTCCATGTGCATACATTTGTGCACACACCTCCATGCACAGGCATCTGTGGGTACACATATACACACATGCATCTACACACACAAAAGCAATTTCGAGAGCTCTGGCCCAAACCTACAAGAAGATCCAGGGGTGGGTTTCAACTACCTGCTTTCCCAAGCCCTACAAGAAGTTTGAGAACTGTCTCATAGTTGTTACAGAGTGACAGCAGGAGCATGTGTGAAGTGCTCAGAATTTGTGCCTGCAGCTTTGGTGTTGCTCAGCTATGACACCACCTGAATCAGCACTACCACAGCTTACTCTAGCAAAGCTTTCATTGCCCTAGTGCTGGGTTCACACAAATGGTGACGTTCTTTCCCTGAAACAACCCAGGTCAGGTGTGTGTGCACCTGACTGGCACAGTACAAAGGTCTTCACTGTCTTTACCATGAGCTGTAATGAGACACATGGAATCCGGGGCTGGGGTGGGGTGCAAGTCCTTGCATGAGTAAGGGAATTATTTATTAATTGGATCTACTGTAATAGAGAGATTTCCTTAGCCAGAACCAGAAACATTACAGAAAAAGGCCGGGTGAGCAGTGTTTTCAAAGGTAGAGTTCATGAGATGGATGACTGTGGACAAAGTAAAGGTCATAGTAAAAACTCTTGTGTAAGGGGTCTTGAAACTTACTTAAAACCCTGGGCCAATGGCTGGATGTGAGATGGATCACTGGGCATCAATACTTATTTCCAAGCCCAGTGAACTGCAGAACCCACATAGTGAAACAAGAGACCCAAACTCCACACTTGTCATCTGACTTCCACATGCACTCCGTATCCTGTGTGCATATAGGCACACACACGTGTGTCCATGCACATACACACTTAAAATGGTTTTTTTGCTTTTTTGTTTTGTTTTGTTTTGTTTATCGAGACAGAGCTTCTCTGTGGCTTTGGAGGCTGTCCTGGAACTAGCTCTTGTAAACCAGGCTGGTCTTGAACTCACACAGATCCACCTGCCTCTGCCTCCCGAGTGCTGGGATTAAAGGTGTGCGCCACCAACGCCTGACTTAAAATGTTTTGGTTTTTTTTTTAAGTTTCTTTAAAACAGTGAGACAAACATTGCAAGGGAAAATTGAGGCAGAAAATGTCTGAAGGAAGGCACACAAGGCACAGATTGCAAAGAAGTGACAGAATGGGAGGTCCCCACAGAGCCTGGGACCTAACTGTCCCACTTAGAACAGCCTTAACTCTTTACTTTTTGTTGTATTTTGGTTGTTGGTTTTGGTTTTCCATGACAGGTGTATCCCTGGCTGTCCTAGAAGAATCTCTGTAGACCAAGCTGACCTCGAGTTCAATCTGCCTGTCTCTGCCTTCCAAGTGCTGGGGTTAAAGGTGTGTGCAACCACCACCTGGCATGGACAGCTTCAACTAATAGTGAGTTCAGAGTGTTCTTCAGGCTTGTGGAGAAACTGACCCTGGGGCTGGGATTATAGTTTGTTAGAGTGAAGCCTAGGGCTGAATGCCTAAACCACATAAACCAGATATGATGGCGCACACCTTCATCCCAACATTTGGTGGTAGAGGCAGGAAGATCAGTTCAGGTCATTCTCTGCTACATAGGGAGTTAGAGGCCAGCTTGGGCTACAAGAGGCCCCATCAATGAAGGGAGAGAGGGAAAGAGGAGGGAAGGGACTTTTAGGCCACATGTGACAGAATGAACATAATTGCCAAAGATAATGAAATGTTAACTCCTAGAGCCAGAAACTTATCTTCTACAGCAAAGTCTTTGCAAATATGGTTAAGGATCTTGGGGAGGAGATATTGTCCCTGAATGATTACCTATGTAAGTCCCAAATGCAGTCACTGTGTCTGTAGAGGACAAAGGCAGAGAAAGATAGGACACATACAGAAGACAGCATTGTTGTCACAGAGATTAGAGTGGTGCTCAGTCAGCCAAAGGAGCAGCAGGGGCTGCTGACACCTTGTTTTCAGCCCAGTAAGGGCAATTTCAGACTCCTGACCTCCAGTTCTGTGAGATAATGGATCCAGTTCTGGTCGGCACAGTGTGTGGGGAGAAACAACTACAAAATGTTTCTTTCATTCTTTTTCTCTTGTATCCCAGGCTGACCTTGAGCTTAATGTGAACAGACGACGATACTGAAGGCCTCATCTTCCAGTTCCTGAGAACTGAGATTCCAGGCATGTACCAACCACTATGGTGACAGTTTATCAACCCAGCACTCCCAGCATGCTTGCTAGGCAAGGACTCTACCAACTGAGCTACATCTCCAGTCTGGATAGTGTTTTTAAAGAATAATTCGAGGCTTTGTGAATTTTAAAACTTCAGAGGGGTGGTTACATTGGAGAGCTATATAAAGAGTCATCACTGTCTTGAATACCACTGCATTAAACGTGTCTATATATACATGTATATATATGGAAAAAAGGAGTTGGGAAATTCGTCCAACTGTATTTTATCAAAAAACAGTTCAGCCACATGACTAAAACATGACTGTTTTAACAATTAGCATTTATCAAGATTATTTTGCAAAAAAAAATATTATTTTGCAAAGAAATAGAAATGAAATAGGAAAGAGCCAAAAAAAAAAAAAAAAGTGGTTAGCTGGTGAAAGCACTATCCTGTTAATGCTCTTAGAAATGTGCTATTATTGGGCTCCTTTTCCTGTTTAAAACCTTTTTTTAATTATTGGTGTGTGTGTTAATTCTCAATACATCAACAGGCTATGGGTAGGTATACATAGACACTCTGGTTTGGAATACCAGCTTCCACTCCTACTAAGTGGCTGTCTCGAATGTCTCCCATATTCATTACTCTTTGGCTTAAGTTTAGATTTGGGGGCCATAAAAGGACCTGAGTCTTTCTCTGGGGTGACTATATCACACACCAAAAGGCAAGGGGATGTCATTCTCTAGAGCACTTCTGCTTGGCCTGCTGCCAGATGGTTGCTCAAAGTGTAGAGCTTAAAGCGGGGGCAGGTTTTTCCACCCAGTGCAATCTTGGGAGCCATGGCCCAGGGGCAGCTGTAAAACCCACGTGTTAAAATAACTTAGATCACTTGTGATAGATTGAGTAAACAAACATACAATGAGACAACTAAGCAGCACAGAACTCTGACCCACAGAAGAAAAGAAACAACTATCTAGGTGAATAGCCCTGAATCTCCAGACTTACTCAATAGGTGATGACTTAGTTTTTTTTGTTGTTTTTTTTTTGTTTTTTTTTTTTTTTGCCTCTACTTCCCATCTTGATGAACCAGAGAACACCAGGTATGATCTCCAAACCCAAGTCCCCAAGTCAGTCACAAGGATGTTCCATTTCTAGTCACTTCTCCCACAGCTTCCAAGTGACAGCTCCAATCAATCAAAACCTTCTCAACTGGTCCCCCAGAGCATCACCTTCTCTCTTTGCATTGTCTCCTTGTTATAGCAAGTTCTAAGTCTGCTCCCCCACCCCACCTATTCCAATCCATGAATGACTGTTTTGAAAACTGTGATTATTGCCATCTGAAAGAGCTTTAAAAAAAAAATTCCCCAGAAACAGGGTTTCCCTATAGCCTCGGCTATCTTGGAGCTTGCTCTGTAGACCAGCCTGGCCATGAACTCTCTGCCTCTGCCTTCCAAGTGCTGGGATGAGAGGTATGTGCCATCAACACCCAGCTGAAAAAAAAATTAAAAAAGAGGGTAGGAGATACTTACTTTTTTTTAATCATCTGAAAACTTCTAGGTCTAGTTACATAGAGAAACACTGTTTTGAAAAAACAAACCAAATCAACCAACCAAACAACACTTGTCCTGGTCTGGTAGCTCCATCCTGAAAGCCCAGCTACTCAAGAGACCAAGGCAGGAGGATTACAAGTTCAAAGCCAGCCTGGGCAACACAGAGAGACCATTTCAAAATAAAAGAGGTGGCATGAAGATATAATTCAGAGCTGGGTGGTGGTGGCCCACGGCTTTAATCCCAGCACTCTGGAGGCAGAGGCAGGCAGATCTCTGTGAGTTCGAGGCCAGCCTGGTCTACAGAGTGAGTTCCGGGACAACCTCCAAAGCAATACAGAGAAACTCTGTCTTGAAAAACTTAAAAAAATGAAGTATAATTCAGTAGTCTTGCCCAAGACCATGTTCCATCAACAAGAGAATTTATTTCAGCTTAATTCCGTGGAACATACTTGTAACTCCAGCATCCAGTGGTTGAAGCAGGAAGATTTTCAGACTGAGGCTAAACTGGACTACATATAGTAAGACTTATAGTAAGTCTTAAAACAAACAACAAACAATTGCCTGTGTTTCTAGAAAGCCTGCCCTTTACTCTTTGTTTTTAAATTGAGACATAGAATTTTATCTATTGCCTTCAGTTTAGTTTTTCACTAAGCATTTACACATAGGCACAGTACATCTATCCATTTGTATGTCACGAGTGTGCAGTCACTTGTAGAGGCCAGAAGAGGGCATCATATCCCGCTAAGAGTTAGAGTTACAGGCAGTTAGGAACTACAGTTTGGGTCCTGGGAACTGATCCAGCTTCCTCTGGAAAAGCTGAGCCAGTACCTCATTCTTATTTAAAAAACAAAACTAGAAAAGGACATGGGGAATACAAGAAATGTTTATTTTCTATTTTTCTTTAATGAATATGCTTTTTGTTGTTGTTTTATGAAAAGGTATCACTATATAGCCTTGGCTGGACCTCACTATGGCTGACCTCAAAATCGTAGAGATCCACCTGGTTCTGCCTCTAGAGTGCTGGAATCTGCCACCAGGCCTAGAATGAATATGCTTTTGAAAAAGTTTTTAAAGACACTTTTTATTAAAAACTCATTTTTGAATAAGTGTGCATGTGCCAACAGCCCATACAGAGGCCAGGGGACAACTATGGGGAGTTGGATCTCTTTTTCACCATATAGACCTTTGAAGTTGAATTCTGGTCCTTAGGCTTGGCTTCAGGCAACTCTAACATGATCAATCTCACCACGCCCTGAATATGACTTTTTGTTTGTTTGTTTGTTTGTTTTGTTTTTCGAGACAGGGTTTCTCTGTGGCTTTGGAGGCTGTCCTGGAACTAGCTCTTGTAGACCAGGCTGGTCTTGAACTCACAGAGATCCACCTGCCTCTGCCTCCCGAGTGCTGGGATTAAAGGTGTGTGCCACCACTGCCTGGCCTGAATATGACTTTTAAAATTATTATGGGGGGGTTGTTTTTTCAAGTCAGAGTTTCTCTGTGTATCCCTGGCTATCCTGGAACTCACTCTGTAGACCAGGCTGGCCTTGAACTCAGAGATCCACCTGCTTCTGTCTCCCAAGTGCTGGGAGTAAAGGTATGCACCATCACCGACTGTCAAAATTATTTCTTAAAAAATACTGTTTTAGGGGCTAGAGAGATAGCTCAGAGGTTAAGAGCACTGACTGCTCTTCCAGAGATCCTGAGTTCAATTCCCAGCAACCACATGGTGGCTCACAACCATCTGTTATGAGATCTTGTGACCTCTTCTGGTGTGCAGATGTACATGGAAGCAGAATGTTGTATACATAATAAATAAATAAAATCTTTAAAAAAAAATACTGTTTTAGCCAGGTGGTGGTGCACATACTTTAATCCCAGCACTTGGGAGGCAGAAGAAAGCAGGTATCTTCGAATTCAAGGCCAGCCTAGTCTGCAAAGCAAGTTCCAGGATAGCCAGAACTGTTATACAGAGAAACCCTGTCTCAAAAACCAAGTAAGTGAATAAAAATAAAAATACTATGTTAAACTTCATTATAAAAGACATTGCAAGTTTAAAAATCACATATTGAAATTAACCAAACTTAAAGATTATTCAACTCAATGTACTTCTAAACAGAATAGCCAATGGAAAAAATTCTTATGTGACTAAAAAAAAAAATATATACACTTTTCTGAATTATTGTCATTAAATCCTTTCTTTTATATGTGTTTCCCCTCTCTATCCAAATAATTTCTTCAAGCTACACAACTGCAGCCTTCATATTAAATATTACTCCTCCGGACTGAGGGGCGGCTGGGAGGAGGAAACTGAGGTGGACAGAATCAAAATACCTAGTGCGGGTATAGTGTTCCACACCTTTAATCACAACAGTTGAGAAGCAGAGTCAGGAGTATCCCGGAGTTCAAGCACAGCCTAGTCTACATAGTGAAACCCTGTCTAAAACAAGCATTTCCAGGGAATTTACTGAATTCCAGAAGAAGCATTTTAAGATTGAGGAAAACAATTCATAACACAGAGGAAGGAAAAACAGCTTTTTGTCGTTCCCAACCCCTTTTCTTTTTTAGCCACCACCCAACGCACACAGACACTCACACACAAACATACACACCACACACACATACACACCACACACACATACACACCACACACACAGACACAGACACACACACCACACATACACAGACACACATACACACACACCACACACACACAGACACAGATACACACATACACACCACACACTCACAGAGAGAGAGAGAGAGAGAGAGAGAGAGAGAGAGAGAGAGAGAGAGAGAGAGAGAGAGAGACAGACGCCCGCCACGTGAGTAATTTCTAGCAGGCTTGAGAGAAAGGCTCCTGAGGATCAATCCCTGAATAGGTAAGGCAGGAAAGGCGGCGTAGGGAGAAGCTACGTGCTGGCCACGGCTTCATCTTATTGGATTTATTTTCCCCATCTCTAGATGTTTCTAAAGTGTATAAAGTCCGCTCAGAGACTCTTGCCCTCGGCTCTGCCTTCTTCCACTTAGACCGTGCTTTGCTGTGGGCTGAGCAGAAATCTCGGACTATACAAGCTCTCCACCCTGCAGATTTTTAATCCAAAATCTTAAGACTAAAAAAGAAGAAGGGTTGGCTGGATATTCCGCAGCAGACCTTTGTTCCTGAGCCTATCTTACTAGACCGAGGCACCTCAAGGACAGCGACCCTCCTGGGAGGAGCTCACCCTCGGGCCGGTCGATCACAAGGCTGGGCAGGTTAGGACCCGGCGGCGTCACGCGCCTGGAGTCCCGGGGGCTCCGCCTCCGAGGCAGGCACAGCCAATGATGGGGCGGGGGCGGGGTCTACCGGGGCCGCAGCCTGGGAGGCTTTAAAGCCCGAGCCCGGCGCTGCTCACCCAGATTTTCGGACCTCGGCGACCTCCTTGCATCTTAGTTTGCAGAGAACTTGTAAGTAGCTGGCCGCCGCCTCAGGTGAGTGACCTCAGAGGGCCTAAACTCTGCGCGAACGGTTATAGGGAGAAAAATGGACAGCCTGGGGACCACAGCATCTGCAACCCCTTCTGGGGACCCCAGGATGGGCCAGGACCTCGGGGTGGGGATGGGGGGATTCCTCGGCCTCCTGGGAATGACGGGCCCGTGTTGCCGAGCGGGGTCATCGTCAGGCCGCGTGACTTCGGGCCTGACGGGACCCGAAGGGGCAGCAGGACCCCCTTAAGCCGGTCACGGGGCCCAGGGCTCCCTGTGCCGCCATAATACCCGTGGGCGGTGGCTACGATGGCGGAGCGGACTTCAAGCCCCCGGCCCGGCCCGGCCTGGCCCTTGACCCGAACCAGAATCACCCAGGGAGGTATCGCCTTGAGGCGTCAGTTCTAGAAAGTCAGTTCTGACCGGTCTCCCGCTGTGCATTACTTAAAGAATGAGATATCCTGTATCACCCACCATTTGGGGTAACCCAGCACTGTCAATAAATGACCCGGACCAAGTTGCCCCCTGAAGTTTCTGAGGCATACAATACCGGGAGACTCGAGACTACCATGCCACTGTAATGCAAGAGTTTTGTGCCACTTACTTGGCAAGACTTCTTCATTTCAGTAGCTGAATCCAGTAACTTTCAAAGATTGATTCCTGGCTTGTTTTTCTCCACTCACACCCACACTTATTAACACGTGTAAAGACGCTTCTGCCCTGTTATGGTGGTTTTAACTGTTTAAATGAACTGGCTTGCTGCTGGACTGGTGGTTCGTGACCAAAATCCCGCGCTTGAGAGACGGGGCCAAATAAAAGAGTTCAAAGCCAGCCTGAACTACATGAGACCCTGTCCATAAAAGAAAAGGGCTTTGTCGGAACTTCATTTCCTCTTCTTTTCTTCCCCTAGGTGTTTGAACCATGAATCTTTTACTCCTCCTGGCCACCCTGTGCTTGGGAACAGCCTTGGCCACTCCAAAATTTAATCAAACGTTTAATGCGCAATGGCACAAGTGGAAGTCCACATACAGAAGGCTGTATGGCACGGTTTGTAATGCTCACAGTGTCTAAGAGACTGGTCCTCCTTGCCCTTGGAAGTTTATAATAGTCTCTAGAAGCCAGCTCTTGCCAGGTGGTGGTGGCGCATACCTTTAGTCCCAGCACTCGGGAGGCAGAGGCAGAGGCAGGCGCAGGCAGATCTCTGTGAGTTCGTGGCAAGCCTGATCTACTAGAGCTAGTTCCCAGACAGCCTCCAAAGCCACAGAGAAACCCTGTCTCAAAAAAAAAAGCAGCTCTTAGCCCAATCACACACCCATTGTGAAGAGTAGAGCACAAACATCCCCAGGTGGAAGAATTCTTTCTGTAGTGTAGCTGTTATTTATAGACTTATATATGATGTTTTTGCTTGTACCTATGTCTGTATTGTGTGCATCCTGGAACTAAAGTTAATGGATGGCTGAGGTCTATATGTGGCCCTGAGAATTAAACCTGGCTCCTCCACAAGAACAAGTGGTCTTAACCACTGAGCCATGTTTCCAGCCCCCAGGCACACCCCCCACTTTTGGGGAGGCGGGAGATGGGGCCTCGCTATTAATTCTCATTATCCTGAAACTCACTGGAGACCAGGCTCACTGAGATTCACCAGCCTCTGCCTCCCCAATGCTGAGATTAAAGATATGTGCCAACATTCCCTGGATTTTTAACAAAAATAAAAACTGCCAGTTCTGTGCTTGCTTCTAGAATGAGGAAGAATGGAGGAGAGCAGTGTGGGAGAAGAACATGAAAATGATTGAGCTGCACAATGGGGAATACAGCGAGGGGAAGCATGGCTACACCATGGAGATGAACGCCTTTGGTGACATGGTGAGTGTGATGCAATGCAAACTCTCTGTACCTTCTCCATATTCTTTTTACGAAATTATCTCACCTTTTCAACTTCCGTGTTTGTGTTTCCTGGAAGACCAATGAAGAGTTCCGGCAGTTAGTGAACGGCTATAAGCACCAGAAGCACAGGAAGGGGAAGGTGTTTCAGGAGCCTCTGATGCTTCAGCTCCCCAAGTCTGTGGACTGGAGAGAAAAAGGTTGCGTGACTCCCGTGAAGAATCAGGTATGAGGGTCGGGAGAAGTCTCAGTTGTACAAAAACAATCCCCAGAGTCCAACGTGGAAGAGAGAGAGAGTCAATGTGGTAATGCTTACAATGCCAGTAAATAGGAAGCAAGATGGGTAGGCTCCCCCAGCTTACTGGCCCACGAGCCTGGATGAATCAATGAGTTCCAGCTAAAACTGAGACAGCCTGTCTCAGAAAACAAGGTAGACAGTAATTGAGGAGCAATACCCAAGTATTGGCCTTTGGCACACATACATACCTAACTAACCCTTCCCCCCAAAGAATCAGGTGTGACCATGCCTGGTTCATACCTTCTCCCACGGAAAGGCCATGAAGGGACTGGAGTTTGCTTTGCTACAACGTAGTGTGATATGCAAGTTCTTAGTATTATTCCTTGGCTGTTTTGTACACTCAGCCCCTGATATCCTCCTCTCAAACATACCAACACCACCTGTCACTCCCAGTGAGTCCCCATCCCACCCTCATGTCTTTTTAGTTTTATAGCCCATGGAGTTTAACCAGGGTCACCCAGCCTGCTGTGCACATAGGTGTGACATAGCTATCCACCCACTAGAGCATGGACAGCCCAACATTGACAACATCACTGAAGATAATGACTCCCTTCCCACAGAGCCATCAACTGCCAGTGGCTCCTGAGAGGAGCCAGGCCCCATGAGACCCTCTGCTCTCAGTGCATTACCCTTGACCCCACACAGTATTTTGATCTGTCTGCCTCTTGGCATAGTACACCTTTGGAGTATGAAACAGGGTCTCACTACATAGCCCAGCCTGGCCTCAAACTGAGAATACTATTGCTTTAATCTCCCAAGTGGATTTCGGGCATACGTTGCCACACCCAGCTTCCTGTTTACTATCTCTTAAAGTATGTAAAAAGCTGTTGGCCGTCTTTGTCTTGTAAACCACTCTTTTTCTCTTTTCAGGGACAGTGTGGTTCTTGTTGGGCTTTTAGCGCTTGTGGGGCCCTAGAAGGACAGATGTGCCTTAAGACTGGTGTGCTGGTCTCCCTTAGCGAACAGAACCTTGTGGACTGTTCTCAGGCTGAAGGCAATCAGGGCTGCAATGGTGGCCTGATGGATTTTGCCTTCCAGTATGTTTTGAACAACAAAGGTCTAGACTCGGAGGAGTCCTATCCCTATGAGGCAAAGGTAATTGGTTTGTTTCATCTCTGTTTTCAGAAGATAACATTATCAGATACAGTTTTCAGAGTTAAACTTTTGGGTAACTAACAAACAGCATTTCGTTCTGAGGGGTGGTTTGTGAGTGTTGATCTGACATTGTGAGCTGCACATCACTGACTGTTTTGTTTCTAGAACTCCCGTTCTAAAAGGTAAACAGTTGTGATCAAGTCTCTCCTTTACCTTTCAAAGGATGGAACCTGTAAGTACAAACCTGAGTTTGCTGCGGCTAATGACACAGGATACGTGGATATCCCTCAGCTAGAGAAGGCCCTTATGAAGGCCGTGGCAACCGTGGGCCCTATTGCTATCGCTATAGATGCCAGCCACCCATCTTTCCAGTTCTATAGTTCAGGTAACTGTTAGAGTTAGTGCCACCTTGCTTTTTGGTGATGAGTTTTGCTTTCCAGGACTGTCAGGATTTTGAGTCTGCATTTAATGTATAGACGTTCCTATTTGACCTATTAGGCATTTTCAAGGTTATCTTATTTAATTATGTTGGGGGGAACTGTGCATGTAAGTGCAGGTGCCCTCAGAGTCCTGAAGCATCAGATCCCCTGGCGCTGGACTAAGAGGCGATTTTAAGCCACCTAATATGGGTGCTGGAACCAAACACAAGTTCCCTACAAGAGCAGTGAATCCTATTAACTGCTGAGCCATCTCTCCAGCACCCTCCTCTTTTTAAACTTTCAATGCATTTATTTAGGGGATGAATGTATCTGTGCTGTGCGTGTGGAGGTTATGGGACAACTTGCCGGAGTCAGTCCTTTCCACTGTGTATGGTCCCAGAATCAAACTGAGGCTCTGAGCCTTTTTAACAAGCATCTTCACTTGCTGAGCCATCTCATCGTCTGAAATATTTCTCTAAATATTGTGAATTACTTCTACAGAGAGAACCTAATTTATCTAACTCTTCTTCAATAGTTGGATCTTTTTCTAAAAGTTTTTTTTTTACTGCTATAATTAGGACTTTAAGGAGCCCCCAGCTTTCTCTTTAGATTTAAGAGTAGCAGGGGTTCTGGTTATTGGTATGTTAGCTAGAAAATGGATACAATCACCATAGGCTTTAAAACAATTGAATTTTTTTTTAATTGAGGGGAGTGAGGATGTCACTCAGCTGATAGTGTTGCCTAGCATTCTCAAAACCCTGGTTCAATCCCAGCACTCAGGAGGCAGAGGCAGAAGGATCAGGCAGTCAAGCCCATCCTTGGCTACATGGCAAGTTGGAGAGCAGCTTGGACTACATAAAACTCTGTCTCAAATGCTGAGATGGGATTTCACTGTTGTCACCCTGGCTGGCCTAGAACTCTCCATGTAGACCAGGCTGTCCTTAGAGACCTGTCTCTGCTATGCAGGGATTATGGCATGCACCACCTCACCCAGCATAGCCACTACTATTTTTTGACTAGCATCTTCTACAGAATTTGGGGTGTGTAATATTGTGGGGGACAGAGTGGGTCAGTGTCCTATAGTGACTGGAACCTCTTACCCGGTGTTCATTTAACTCTGCCAGGCATCTACTATGAACCGAACTGTAGCAGCAAAGAACTTGACCATGGGGTTCTGGTGGTTGGCTATGGATTTGAAGGAACAGATTCAAATAAGAAAAAATATTGGATTGTCAAGAACAGGTAAGACTCTAAATGTTGTATTTTAAATTGAAAAGAAAATTATTTGGGAGGGGACCAATATTTAGATGCAAGTCGACAGATATTCAAATTTTAAAGCCCTTGGAAGTCTTTATCACATAAAGAGGATTTGTGTTTAGGATTCTGAACTAAGCTTGTTGGGGAGATTCATACATATTTATAACATTGAATTTCCAAATTCATTCCCCAAAATTTCACTAAGGCTGTGAGATCCATGTGATTTCAGCCTACTTCTCTACTTTCTTGAGTTTTCAGCAAGAGATGGCCAGCAGAAACCTTAGCCCTTGTGCCTCCCTGTGTTATCTGCATTTTGCTCTCAGCTCTCAGCAGCAGCCTTAAATCCTGTCAGAATTAAGTCTCACAACTAATTATCTTCCACTGAGATATAACAAAACCTAAGATGTGGAGACATAGCATTCTTTTAAAATCCTAGTTTGCCTCATTTTCCTCTTAAAAGTTAAAGAGGGTACTAAGGGTGTAGCCCCATTGGTAAAGTGCTTGCCTAGAATATGCAGAACTCTGGGTTCAGTCTCCAGCACCACCATGTAAAACCTAGTATGGTGTGCATGTCTGTATCACAACACTGATGGAGGTAGAAGGTCTAAGAATTCAAGGGCATCCCCTTTTAGAGAATTAGTGAGGTTAACCTTGGCTACAAAATGGGGCTGAGGATAAAGTACTTGCCACTCAGTCATGAGGACCTATGCTTGGATCCCCAGCACCCACATAAAAGCCATGTAACTGCAACACACACTGTATGCCCAGTGTAGAGCAGTGGGGTGCTGTGAGCTCCAGGCTCAGTGAGAGATCCTATCTCAAGAAAGAAAGAAATGAGAGGAGGCCCAAGCATGGACCTGTCACTTCCACACAGTTAAAGACCAACAGGAATGAGTGCCTCACTGGGAGCTAAGTTCAGTCTTGTTTTCAAGTGTTAATTGTTAATCATTCTTGTATTCCCTTGAATCTCTTTCAGCTGGGGTTCTTCATGGGGTATGGGAGGCTTCTTCCATATAGCCAAAGACAAGAACAACCACTGTGGAGTTGCTACTGCGGCCAGCTATCCTACTGTGTGAATTGATGGAAAGTGGTAATTAAAGACTTATGGGTACTACATCTGAAGGAATTTATCTTAAAATTGACCAAACCCTTACTGAGACCATAGTACTTGAATCATTGAAGATCCAAGTCGTAATTTGAACTCTGTGACTTTTTTACATGGGTTAAATGTTACCACTAGTTAAACTACTCTTATACACAGCTTTATAATATTGAACACTCACTGCCTACTTCTGAGTCTGGAATATTTGTTTTGTAAAGGATGTATAAAGCTTTGTTTAGCTTTTAAAAATAAATTTTAGTTCAGTGTGTATATAGGCGGGACTTCCTTTTGTAATGTGTTGACAAGACTTGGCTTGGGGTGTCGTGGTATATCATGAAAAATGATGACAGGTACTGCTGGGGGCTTCTGATTTTTAAGGATACATAGATTTTATTTACTGCAGCTTCCCATCAGGAATATATTAGTGAATCTAGCTCATGGGGTGATTGGTGTGTGTGTGTGGTGTGTGTATGTGTGGTGTGTGTGGTGTATGTGTGGTGTGTGTATGTAGGTAGAGAATAACTTGGAATGAGTTCTTTCCTTGTACAGTGTTGGTCCTAGGGATCAAAATCAGGCTGTCAGGCTGGCCACAAGTGCCTTTTAACACTGAGCCATCCTGCCAGCCCCACTGGTTTTAAGTGGCATATAATTGCATATGTTTATGAAATACAATATAATGTTTTGATACATGCATAATATGAAGTAATCAGATAGGGCTAACAAGCTCACCTCATATTTTATCACTTTAACTTTTTTAGCTGTTTTTAAAGTACATAGCATATTACTGTTAGAAGCAGTCTTATTGTGTAGCCTAGGCTGGCCTTAAACCAACATTCCCCTGCTTCAGCCTTCCAAGGGCTAAAATATTAAGCATGTATTGTTATACCCAACCTCCCCAATCTCAAGGCTCATTCTTCTGGATTTGTCAAGTTTTGCCAGATATAAGAGCAAATTGTTCTACACAGTGGTTCTTTTTTGTTTGTTTGTTTGTTTTGTTTTGTTTTGGAGACAGGGTTTCTTTGTGGCTTTGGAGGCTGTCCTGGAACTAGCTCTTGTAGACCAAGCTGGTCTCAAACTCACAGAGATCCGCCTGCCTCTGCCTCCCGAGTACTGGGATTAAAGGCGTGTGCCACCAACGCCCAGCTAACACAGTGGTTCTTAACCTTCCTAATGTTGTGACCCTCATGTGGTGACCCCCAACCATAAAATTATTTTTGTTACTACTTCATAACAGTATTTTTGCTACTGTTATAAATCATAATGTAAATATTTTTGGAAGCAGAGATTTGCCAAAGGAGCCTTGAACCACAGACTATTCTAGAGAGTGAGCAGACATGCAGATTCAGATGTGTGAGTTTTATATGTTAGATTGCTTTACTGACTGGAAGGGGCTTAGTTGTGAGGAAGCTCTGGGGTGCTGGTTATAGAAGCACTTCCCTACATTGCAGGTGAAGACTATAATACTGCTTCGTAGTTCAAGAACAGACCAGACACAGGTGGGTTGCTGGGATACTTAGCTCTGTCATGCCACCTCAGCCGGTATTCCACCTGACTCTCCTGGGAAACCTCATGCTATCCAGGATTGGCAACCTGTGATTAACATATGATTACAACAATACATACGATTAACATATCTCAAGTATTTGGTAACATGAAATTTGTTCTGTTTCTTTTTTTGATTGGTTGGTGTTTAGTTTGCTTTTTTTTGTTGTTTTTTTTGTTTTGTTTTGTTTTGTTTTGTTTTGTTTTCTCTGTGTAGCCCTGACTGTCCTAGAACTCACTCTGTAGACCAGGCTAGCCTCGAATTCACAGAGATCCTCCTGCCTCTGCCTCCTGAGTGCTGGGATTAAAGCATACAACACCACTGCCCTGTGTTTGTTCTTAAGACAGGGTCTCTCTACATAGCCCTGGCTGTCCTGGAGCTCTTTGTAAACCAGGTGGGCCACAAACTCAGAGATCCACCTACTTCTGTCTCCCAATTGCTGGGATTTAAGATATACACCACTATCCAGGCCATGGTGGTGCACGTCCTTAATCCCAGCACTCAGGAGGCATAGGAAGGCGGATCTCTGAGTTTGAGGCCAGCCTGGTCTTCAGAATGAGTTCCAGGACAGGCTCCAAAGCTACGCAGAGAAACCTTGTCTCAAAAAAACAAAATTACTACACCCAACAGTATTTTATTGTTTAAAAGATGGTGAAAATATTCCTACATTCTGTGGGCCAAATGTGTGTGCATGTATAAAATGTATTAAGATTTATGTATGTCCTCAGTCAAATAAGGAAATGCAGGTGATAAACTGGTGAAATACTTAGAGCCACAAGCTATTGTGACAGAAATGGGTAATGAACAGGGATGAGACACTATGAGATGGCCTTTGCTCACAGCCATCTAGCAGACTGCATTTTCTAAAAAGATTTCATTCATTCATTTTTTTGAGACAAGTTATGAGTCTCTACATAACTGTTACTATAACAGAACTCTTAAGTAGACCTGGCTGGCTTCAAATTCAGAGATCTGCCTGCCTCTGCATCCACAGTGCTTGGATTAAAGACATGATGTGCCTGGCTCTTAAATTTCTTGAGTTTTTTAATTACACATGTATTTTGGTGGGGAATATGTGTGCTCACACATGTTCATGCCATTATCAACACGCTGCTAGAGAAGTAGCTGAGAGTCCTACATCTTGCTGGCAACAGGAAGTGAACTGAGATTCTTGGCAGAATCTTTGAGCATTTATGAGACCTCAAAGCCCACCCCCTAGTGGCACTTCCTCCAAGGAGACCACATCTCCTAATAGTGCCACACCTTTTAGGGCCCATTTTCTTTCAAGCCACCACAGAGCCACCTGAAAACATTTTTCAAAGACACTGATAGGTGTGAAAAATAGTCAGAAGTGCAAACCTATAGTAGTGTTTTCTTGACTCTGGCATCTAAATAGCTTAGTTAAAGTGTAATGGAAGTGTGCAAAAGTGGAAAATGCAAATCAAGATGGCTAGCTCAGGTCACAGGGTAAAGCTATGACACAGGCTTCTTATTAGAGTAGGGAACAAACTAGAATAAACAGGGAACTCCTATAGCATATGCATGTCTTTTTTTT